>NW_017307670.1:292376-293358 GCF_000935625.1 Nanorana parkeri | reverse complement strand
GGCTGGTTAGAACGGTGCTCGGAAGATAAATGCTGAACGGGCCGGTGTGCGCACGCGCACACTGCCCGTTCAGCATTGCGGTCATCGGAAGCCCGCCCCTCAGGAGGGCGGGCTTGCGATGATCGAGAGTGCGATCTGCCTGTCCAAGATAGGCAGATCGTACATTTTTTTAATCCCTTTACAACCATCGCAAGACTAAAGTCTTGCGATGGTTGTAGAGTGTATGGCCACCTTTAAAGTGTGACCGTGAACCTCCCACCTGAACCATTTCCAATTACCTCCGCAGCTGAGATCCTACACACATCATTGAGCTTGGAGGAATCGTTACAGTAAGGAATACAAATCTGGCAACTTTCTATAAATATCTGTTAGTAGGTTGCTGTTACTAATTATTTCTAAAGGTGCCTTTGTTGTCATTTTTAAGATAAGGGTGAAGTTCCTCTTTAATGGGGGAATTAAAAAGGTGTTTTAGACAAGTTCTATATCTGCTGGTGAGCTTCAATATTTTTTTTTTTCAGCACAGCTTAGATAATGAAACTTTAAAGCTGATTCGCTGTTCTTCATTTGATAGAAAGTTGAGACAAAATTTGGCTCAGACACTTTTTTTTATGAATTCCCACCAATATTTTATTAAGGGTCTTTTAATTTCACACTATTTCAATGTAAAAAAAAAAAAAGGTCAGGTTTAAGGTCATAAATGTGAAAAAGTATGTACATTGACATTATATAGTAGGTCAACTGTTTTTAACCTTTTTGCAGTCACGGCAAACTGTACAACAGTTTGAGACACCCCGGTCTAAAATGTACAAACGTAAAAAATTACATGTGGCCCCTACAAAATCTATACCAGACCGTTATCCCAGATCGGAGTCTAGTATGGATTTTAAGAGGGACCACTTTTTACATCAGAAGCCCCATTTTACATCAATAGCCCCCTTTAAAGTAGAATCCTCAGCCCCCCCCCCCCCCCCCCCCCCCCCCC
>NW_017307670.1:282431-291671 GCF_000935625.1 Nanorana parkeri | reverse complement strand
CCCTTCACGTCACACCAGGAAACCCAACTGCGGCTTTATGGCAAAGGGTGGGAGAAGAAACGGGCAAAGACAGAAGCAAACTTTTGTCCTTTTCTGAATGGATCCCACCCTCCCTGGATTAATGTCATTCATTTCTATGGTACTGCATGGCACTGTGCAAAAATTGCACGGCACCCCTGATGAAGCCAGAAGGCACCCTGGATGAGAAAGACTGGTAATGGAAGGTTGCGAGGTCCTCCTTCACCACATTGCTGATGTATGGCTATGATGCTCAGATTTAGACCCAACATGTACATGAAAAGTATTGTATTGACAACTATGCCCCTGGAATCCTATTGCTATGGGCAACAAACTCCCCTTTCTTCCTTACATTGAGTTGAAATAAATTTCATGGCTGTACCAGGCCAGATTGTCTGGCTAGCAACAAAACCTCAGCAACTAGAGACAATGACAGCTACACTATTCTGAACAATAGACCTGTTTTAATTGAGGTGGGAGTGCAGACACAGACTTTATTAATTGTAAATACCAAGGAGGGTATCCAAGCAACGGTGGTGGTATTAAAGCAATACATTCTAGCACGGTACGCAGGGAATTCAAGGGACATTGCAGCTAATAAATATGCACATAGAAACATCTCAGTATTTGTAATCGTCTCCTAAAACAATAACATAGACCGGGTGAAAGTTATCTGCGAATTAGGGCTGGAATTAAATTTCACATCTTAGAATTTGTATGCAGTTTGCAGGCTCTCTGTGAATAAAATGTTTAGTCTGTGCTTTGGTGGCGGCATAGTCAGAGGCGAGAAAGGTATGATTCCCCTGATTAAAAAACATTATAGAAGAATTATGAAAACATTATCATCAAAACCTAAAGCTGAGCTGCAAACAAACAACTTAATATATGTAAAAAGCGTGACACGTTTTAACTTTGGAAGATGTGAATTCTGTTCAGTCAGTCTTTAGATCCCAGTAGCTCTACCAGACAGCAAGGGTAAGCTGGTGTTTTGTCCATTACAACTAAAGATGAACTCCTGCCTCCCCCTTCCACACACTGCCTCCCCTCTAACTATTCGTTGACAAAAAAAAAAATGTAAAAATTTCCTATTTACACATCTAAATGCGCAGCCATGTGACGTTCACATCCTATACCTATTATTTTCTTCTGTGCACAAGAGGTTTGGTTCTTCTTAAGGTGTCCATGTCACCACCTGCTTGATGTGGACACTTCCTATTGGCTGTCCAGCACCAGGGTCCTCTTAAGATCCAGAACAGAGTCTGCAGGCAATTACATCAGCGTAAGGGGGCCATCAGGGATCGGCCAGCATGGGCATTATCCCCTGCACCCACAAATGGTACTGATGAGGAACCTGGACAATGGACGTAGATGAGAAAAACACTGCTTCAACAGGTATTTAAAAAAAAAAACAACAGGAGTGGTGAGAGGGGGTACATTTTTGCCCATAGATGGTCTTTAAACAAAACAACTTAGCCTTTGACCCACTCCAGCTGTAGTTATTGGATAGTTGACTAATATCATACTGATGGGATTATCCCTCTGCTCCCTCCTTTTATTATCAAGGTTCCCTGTGTTAGACTGACAGCAAAGTACAATATAGTAGACCCTTGGTTGCCTTCCATGATTGCCCTTCCTTTTCCAAATATTCTGCTGTACATGAGAATACAGATATGTAATATAATATATATATATATTATTTAGATCTATAAACTTTCTTGTGTATCGTGTGTGCTCTTTTAGACAATGTCATAAAAACAAAATCACTTTAATTATACAGTGGTGCAAGTTTCTTCCTTTTTCTTAGTGTTTGTCTAAAGCTGAACTTTAAGACAGATACAGCAATACAGAGACTTGGGCTGCAAATTCACTCTTGTGTATGAATGTAGTTTCTTGCTTAGGCATTAAAGTCCTTCAGTGAACTCAACATTAAAAACAATAAGCATGTTGATGTTGAGATATTGATTGGACTCCTTGTAAATATCGATCTGGCTCTTTCTTTAATCTAAAACTACCAAAGTGTCTCTAGAAGTACCGGTACCTGTATTTTGAATAATGTGTTTTCACTTGTCTTTACAGATCCTTTGCTTAAAATATCTTGCCTTCTTAAAAGAAGAAATAAATCTTCTCATGAAGGTAAATGGATATCAAAGCTGACTTTACTGGACTGAAAATTGTGCGCCATATTTTAACCTAAATACTTTTCCTCATTGTGGAAGCCATTGTACTGGGAACCCATTAGGACTCTGGTCACAAGGTCAAGTACCTTGATTTGGTCATGTGACCTGTCACTAAGTGCTACCAAAAAACAGTCAGCACTGGAGGATCGGAGAGGGGAGGGTGGAACCGCAGACAAGATCTATCCTGTCTGTCTACGAGTACGGACACCAGCACCCGCACAGATGTGCAGTTCGGGTGAGCGTACGGCCGCGTACTTCCATAGAGAACAACAGGCTGCTGCGTAACAAACGCAGCACCTGTCCTTCCCGGGAATCGCCCGATACGGCCGCGCACACCACATGGATCTGTATGTGCTGGCTCTTAGCAGTGTGAATGAGGCCTTAACTCCTGAGAATAGAAGTAAATAAAGCTCCTGAGTCATGCATGAATCAAGTAAATAACTTAATATAATGTATAATATTTTTTTACAGTTGCCTGCAGTTACTTTGTGATTGTCAATGTTCAGTCAAATCACCCGTCTTTGATCAGTTCTTCCTATTTTGTTCTCTTCCTAGGCAGATGATTTCTTATGTCTATACGGACAAATATTATTTAATTACCAGAAAGAAAAGGTGAGATAACATCCCAGTCAATTATGGTAGAAAAATAAATCTAATGAATAGGCCTGGTGTTTCCTTTAGAAGATTCAATAGGAATTATTTATTTATGTTGGAAATAATGAATCCTTGTTAATACTCTGAATTGGTAATGCCGCGGTTGGGTGGAAAGACCGTGCCATTAGTTATCTTTTAAATTTTAAAAAAGGCTTAATGATGAAAGCTCACCAAATTTGACTGAATGGGCTAGCTGTAAGAAGTAGAATTTGCTTCCAGTTCTGTGCAGCTGCCATTGTAATAAAAGGTCAAAGTGCTTTTGAAAGGGTAGTCTATTCCATTGAAAAAGGATGTGCTGATTATTTTTAATACAGAATATATTTCACTCATGCAGAAAGTGTGTAAGGGAAATCTGCAATGAGGGAAATACAGTGCTCGGCACAAATGAGTACACCCCAACAGATTTGTCAGAATACCTTTACTTTACTTTCAGAATCAACATTTTCTATGGGACACTATGCTACAAAATACTCTCACAAATTATTGATTGCAACCAACATTTGTTAATTTGCACACACAAAAAAAGTATTTTTCCTAACAAATTCATTCAAGATCATGTTGCAAAAATAAATACACCCCAATGAATGTCATAGGAGCAAAGCTAAATTTTAGACCACAAAATCCTAATTAACAAGAATTCAGCTACAGGTGAGTGTAATGATTAATTAAACAGGTGTCCAGCAGACAGATGTTTACAAAAGGACGTTCCTTAACAAAGAAAACCCCTTCCCATTTCATGCTGTCAGCAAAGGCACCACATGGCAGAGAAATGTCACACGGCTTGAGTAAGAAAATTATTTCTTTACAGGTGAAGGCTACAAGAAGATCAGCAAAGCTTTACTTATCAGTCAAAATACTGTAGCAAAAGTGATACAAAAATGTAACAAAGATGGAACTGCAACCATCTCACAGACACGTCCAGGCTGTCCAAGGAAGTTAACACCTTGACAGGAGCGTCTTCTGATGAGAAGGGTTGAAGAAAATCGGCTTGAGAGTTCACTGCAGTTAGCTAAAGAAGTAGAAAGCCAAACTGGGGTGATTGTTTCCCGTGACACAATGCGGTGTACACTGCAGAGGAATGGCATGCATGGGTGTCATCCACGAAGGAAGCCTCTCCTAAAGCCCATGCACAAAACGCCCGCCTACAATTTGCCAGGGCCCATGCTGAAAAAGAAGAAGACTACTGGGACTCTGTACTCTGGAGTGATGAGACCAAGGTCAATGTTTTTGGAACTGATGGCTTCCAAACTGTATGGAGTCGCAAAGGTGAGGAGTACAAACAAAAATGCATGGTGCCTACAGTGAAACATGGTGGTAGCAGTGTCCTTCTGTGGGGCTGCATGAGTGCTTCTGTTGTCGGGGGGCTGCATTTCATTTATGGTATCATGAATTCACAGATGTACTGCTCTATATTGAAAGAGAAGATGCTGCCCTTGGTCGTCGTGCACTTTTCCAACATGACAATGATCCAAAACACACATCGAAAGGTCCCCACACACCTTACGATAATCGTACGATAATCGCGGGAAACCCCGAGATCGTACGATTATCGTAAGGTGTGTGGAAGCCGTGCGACCTCTACTACTGTAAGGTCGCATGACTTTAAACTTACGAACATGTTTCAAAACCCGCCGAGCATCGTATGATGTTCGGCGGGTGTGTAGCATGTTCGTGAGATGAAAGCCGGACGTTCGGCATTGCGGTCATCGGAAGCCCGCCCCTCAGGGGGCATGGCTTGTGATCATCGCAAGTACGATCTGCCTATGCAAGATAGGCAGATCGTACGTTTTTTAAGTACCTTACAACCATCGCAAGACAAAAGTCTTGCGATGTTTGTAAGGTGTGTGCCCAGCCTAAGGCCACTGTTGCATTTCTAAAGAAAAACAGGGTGAAAGTGATTTAGACTTGAAGAGTTGAGCATCAGTCTCCATCCAGCATGCAGGCTCTAAAAAAGGTAATTCTTGAAGAATAGAAAAGATATATGTTGCAATATATCGCAAACTTGTTCATTCCAAGCCTAGAAGACTTGGTGCTGTCCTTACAAATCATGGAGGTCACACAAAATACTAGATGTAGTAGTTTTTGTTGTGGGGTGTATTCATTTTTGCTTCACCTAATTTGAGTAAAACTGAAGATTCTATAATCTAAGCAGAGGCGTAACTAGAACCTTCAGGGCCCCGATGCAAGAAACCATGAAGGGCCCCCCCAACCGCCATGGCACCGCATGGTTAACAGGAAGACTGCCGAGGTCCCCAGCAGGCGCGGGACCTCAGGCAGCCGCTTGTTTAGAACGTTAGTACCGGTGTTCTGTCGAGAACGCCAACCCAGTATCTGCGCTTACGTACAGACGGGCTTACCGGTGGAAACCATTTACAAAGTATTTACAAAGTATTCGTTTGTGTTAAATCTTTAATTGTGACCGTTAATAATATGCCGTCCATGAATGATGGATGGAATATTATTAACAGTCACAATTAAAGATTTAAACGGTTTCCTCTATAATATTGGTCTGTGCGCAAGCGCAGATGCTGAGGTCGGCAAATTCTACTACGCCGGCGTTCTCGACAGACCACCGGTATCTGCGCTTGAGTATGAGTACTTGGGAAAATGCCCAGTATTGGCAGTGGTGCATCCCTACTTAAAAATATAATGCATTGCTGGGACTTGTAGTCCTACATAGTTGGAGCTATTCTGCATTGCTGTATAATCATCATACAGCAATGCAGAATACCACCAGCTATGCGGGACTACAAGTCCCAGCAATACATTATAATAAGTCAGCTATGCAGAATGCCACCAGCATCCCCCCCACACTATAATGCGTTGCTGGGACTTGTAGTCCTACATAGTTGGAGCTATTCTGCATTGCTGTATAATCATCATACAGCAATGCCGAATACCACCAGCAATGCATAAAAGTGAGCACTATATCACCAGCATCACACACACACGCACAAACCCACACCCCCCACTCCAGCAGGGCCCTCTTTCAGGAGGGATGCGGAAGGTCTTATGAGGGGAGCGGAAGGTCCCAGGGGGGAAAGCGCAAGGTCTCAGGAGGGGTAGCAGAATGTCCTGGGAGGATTGCGGAGGGTCTCAGGAGGGGTACAGAGGTTGTCAGGGGGGTGCGGAATGTCCCATGAGGGGTGCGGAAGGTCTCAGGAGGGTGCGGAGGGTGTCGGGAGGGGTGCGGAAGGTGTCGGGAGGGGTGCCGGGGTCTAAGGAGGGGTGCGAAGGGTCTCAGGAGGTGTGTGGAGGTTGTCAGGAGGGGTGCGAAATGTATTGAAAAATAAATTAGGAAAAAAAATTAAAGTTTCCCCCCAAAAATTTAAAGTTACACATAAAAAAGAATTTAAATTTTTTTTTTTTTAAAAAGTTCCCACCCATACATACACGCATGCAAACATGCGTCAGGGGCGCATGCCTGCGAAAACGACGATTGCGCCCATTACGCCGCACTTGTTACATATCGCCGCAAATGTCGCAGTGAGAGCAATAATTCTAGGGCCATCAATCACTGATGACTCTAAACTGATGAGCGGTAAAAGCTTTTAAAGTGTCGCCTATTGTCAATTTTGAGTATGGTAGTTTTTTATGATTTCGCGGGTGCGCGCAATTTTTAAGCATGACATGTTTCGTGTCTATTTACCCGACGTGACCCCGTCTTTTATATTTTACCAAAATAATTGGGTAATAAAAAATTTTCCCTAACATAATGTAAAAAAAAACGTTTTTTTTCAACATTTTCAGGAATTTTCCCAAAATATAGTAAAAAATAAAAGTGGTGATTAAATACTACCAAAAGAAAGCTCTATCTGTCCCCAAAAAATGGTATAAAATTCATTTCAGTATAGCGTGACCCAAAACACAGCAGGTTCAATTTGACTTGTCTGACTGTACTATTTATTCCTACAACCTGGATAGTATTGGATTCCTGTATCTGTCCTGATCACCTGCTTGCTTTCTGTACTGTTGTGAGCTGTTTTTGAGACTACTTGTCTGGAACTTGAGCTACTTCATCATCTTTCTGGCCTGCTTGTAGACTGCCACCATTGGATTTTCCATCCTCTGGATTTTCTTACCCCAACCTGTCCATCTATCTCCTACTCTGACTGCTGTTAGGTCATCCCTAAAGACTCATCTCTTCAGATAAGCCTATCCCGCCTCAAACTAACCACTGAACGATCACTTTCTCAAACAATTCATCCCCACACAGCTACCTCCTCATGTATCGCTTGCTTCTCCCTTTTCGATTGTAAGCCCTCACTGGCAAGGCCCTCATTACCATCTTATCTTGAATTGTATTGTAATTGTAATGTCTTCCTTATATAGAAAAGTGCTGTGCAAACTGTTGGCACAATATAAATCCTGTATAATAATAATAATTTTACCATCTGATGCATTTACAGTACAGCATCTTCACCACCAGTGGCTCTGGTGAAGACCTAAAACACTAAAATTGCACCTCAGGGAGAACCTTACCCCTACTTGTCACACAGAGGGTCAGTGCCACCTGAACATTTAGGGTACTTGATCTCGAGATCACTGCTAAAGGTGAGGAAATCAGGTATCCAGCACTGAAGGGATCATGAAGCAGGAAGTACTTACCAGGAAAGGTAAGTATTTGTACCATCTCACTAGTCTTTTTATTCATTCTGGCAAGACTATTATCATAGCTACCTTACAGAAGCTCCTGGCCCTGTTCTTGTGTCAAAATAGCCCCTCGTTAGTCTCATTCTTATAAGTTGTTTTTTTCACAGACAGTGAAAAAAGTTAAATAAAAAAATGAAAGAAGCAGTCAACATTGGGCTGAAAATCTCGGCTTATACTCGAGTATATACGGTACACACAGAAAATCCTCAAACACAAAGCACTAAGTCTCTGTTCACACCTTCGTGTTCCATGAGCATGCATAAAAGTGTGACCGGGTTGGGAGCCAGGGCTTCCACAGCTGGAGCAGAGCGGGGTGTAGTGGGGGCGGTGCTGGGGAATGCCTCACCCAGCATAGAAGGTACCGCACATCACTGGTTTCTTCCCGCATTTACCTTTGCGTTAAACGCGCACAAACACATGGTGAAAAAAATGGTATGCCTGTAGCACAATCTACTACATGAGCTACTCTCTGCATTTGGTGTGGCACCCACTGATATTAACACATGACAAATGTGGGACAATGTGGGTTCATGCCTGATGAAAGGCCCCTTAGTGTCCCTGAAACGTAGTTTTGTGTACATCAATAAAATGACCACTCGTTGAAGATTTTATTTCAGTGTGCTGGTGATGTATCTTACTACTTGGATTTGAAGTGGCGCCATCCACTATCACTGCAGCACCCACCTTAGAAGGGACATACCAGTAAGGAGTGCGGTGGGGACCTCCTTGGAAAATGTGGGGGGAAAAAACACACTCTAAAGGTGCCCATACGCTGTACGATTCTCGTACGAGAATCGCGGGAAATCCTGCGATCGTACGAGAATCGTGCAGTGTGAATGAAGACGTGCGACCGTTTCCACTGTACGGTCGCACGTCTTTTGTCTAAGGAGCATGCTAGAAAACCAGCCGAGAATCGTACGATTTTCGGCTGGTTTTTAGCATGATCGTAAGATCAATGCCGCATGGGCCGGTGTGCGTACGCACACATTGCCCGTTCAGCATTGCGGTCATCGGAAGCCCGCCCCTCAGGGGGGCGGGCTTGCGATGATCACAAGTACGATCTGCCTGTCCAAGATGGGCAGATCGTAAGTTTTTTAAATTACTTTACAACCATCGCACGACTAAGGTCTTGGCCACCTTAACGCAACACACATTCATGGAACGCAAAGATGTAAATGGGCAAAATGAAAGAATAAAATCCTTAGCTACTGTAGCGCCCTCTAAAATGTCGCTATTCAATTTAGAGATACCTGGACTGTAATCAGTCTGGGTACTGATTATACAGAGCTCTGCATTCTATAGGTGTCCCTGAGTCTGTTGGATCAATTGCTCCTCCTGTTGCTGAGGAAAAGGGAGCCTTGGTATACAGTGAGGGAGGATCCACCCTCAGGTTATGACTATGCACCTGGCCCTAGCCAATCCCTGAGTAGGATGACTCAGAGGCATGGTTGAGGGCAGGTAATAAAAGGTCTGGGGACACTGTGGAGAGCTCTCTTCCCCCTAGGGGCCTCGCCCTAGGAGGACTGTGTGTGATGCAGAGCAAATGGCCTGGGCCTCAGCACATGGCAGGTGCTGAGGGGCCTAGAGGCTTAGGATACACTGATACTTTGCTGGGCCCATACACGTGGCAGGTGATGGGTGCCTTGTTCTAAGAAGATGCTACCACTAAACTGGAGTGCTCCTTGGCAGTTGCAGATGCTGAGGGCACAGAGATTCCAGATCCTGTTGCTAAGGAAAA
>NW_017307670.1:266736-281847 GCF_000935625.1 Nanorana parkeri | reverse complement strand
TGCAAAAAAATCCCCTAAAAAGACCATAAGACGCGAGCCGTTCTGTCCGTGAGTGTCGGTGTGCTGTTGCTGATCAAAGGGGACCGGTAGCGTGAACCAACAGGTAGGAGAACCTATGTCAATATTCAGCGGCTCCTTCGGGGGTGAGCGCTACACGTGGGGACCTCGTCCGGAATTCTCCTAACCTAGTTTTGCTGCCGTTGCCCCTAGCAACCAACTGAAGATTTTGCGTTTTTCAGTATTTTTATGAACTGTCTTTTTGGGGAACCCAAGAAAGGACTGTTGCAGAGTATATTGATGTGAAAGAGCCATATTTCTACAAGAGAGAGGGTTTCTAGTACCTATTCACTTTCTGCCAGCAACCCGAGGGTTAATTGTGCAGGAAACTTTCTGGCGGGAAGCTGTGGCGCCAGAGCGGTGATAAGAAGGCGGAGCTACTGACCTGTGCATACGTGAGCAGTCTGCAGGGGAAGACGGCCAACGTGGAGCAGGAGACATGGCGCAATACAGCTTCATGGAAAGTTAAATCGTTTCAAAGCCCACCGGACCCAGTGTACCTGAGTCGATGGAATGGAGAAATGAATTCCAGCTTACCCAGCTAACTGACACCGGAGTGAGGATGTCCCTCAGAGGTGAAGTGGCGTTATGCAGCATCAGAGGAACCGAGCACTTGGCCGTTACCTGCGGAAAGTGCGGGAAACTCTCAGCACTCATCAAAGCATGGAGTCGCTGTGACCGTTGTGGAGATTGCCTCATGGAACTCATCGCATCGGACCTACCACCGAGTGTCTACCGGGTGGATTGGGGGACCGGACGCTGTGAGGAGGCGAAGGAATTGAGCGGACCCGCGGCTGTGAGGTACCTGCATCAAGTTCCGTCCACTACCAGATCGACTGATGCCGACTACAGTGATAATTCGTCTACACAAGGGCAGACTCTGATCGGTCACTCCCGCGGCCGCGGTCGAGGGGCCTTGATCGGACTGCTGAAGAAATCGGATGCACCTGCCAGCTTGCTCGGAGATCGGAGTCTGCAGGAAGGTGAGACCTCTGGGGTTGCTAGTGGTGGGGGATCGGAGATAGGATCATCCCAGCCAGAACCGGAGCCAGAGGGGAACCCCTGTAGTGCAGAGCAGCTGGAGCGGGACTTTAAGGAGGGGGAGACCTCAGCTACCTCAGACAGACAGTTCATGGGGAGAGCTAGCGGAGGATGAACTCCCTGAAAATGTTGCAGAGCCAGAAGAGGAGAAGCGGGTGGACTGTGCCCAGATCAGACAAAGTGCCAGGGGACTGGGCTTTCATCCGGCCTACTACGAGCGGCGGCTCAAAATTTCACCACCGCGCACCTACAAACAAGCGGTGGCACACAATGAGGCCCATAAAGATTTAATTGAGAGGGCGCGGGATTCAGGTGTCCCGACAGGAAAAGGGAATGTGGATACGCTACCGAGACTGTCCAGACTTCAGAGAATTGTGAATAAGAGGGTCACTCTTGAGTATGGATATGAGTATCCCTATGTGCCTAAAGCTGTGATGGAAGAGATTGAAGTCAAGAGAAATGCTTGGTGTGATAACGAGGTGTGGGAGTACTTGGGAGTGCCCAAACCTTGCAGGAATGCAAGTTACCCACAAGTTCTGGGAAAAGTTCCTGTGCTGCAGGCAGAGCTGGAGCCTGGGGCGTTACATCTTCAAAGATAAAGTGGTGGTGGTAAAGGCTGGTCGCAAGGATCAAGAATATGCAGTTAACATATTTGATTCCAAAGGCAAGATGGTGCACGTTCCAGATCCATACTTCTACAAGTGAGCATTCTGCCTTCAGTTGCCTTTCACCCCACTGTTTGCTGTTTTTTTGATGTCTCCTGTTATGCAATGACTGGACTCTGCCTAAGTTAGGTGGCAGACAAGTCTGAATTCATCCAATACTGAATGAAGTTACCTCAGTTTGTGTTGTGTCACTACTGGATTGCGGAGGGGCTCCTCTGCCTTTGTTACAGCTTGCTGGACCCTTTGGTTAGGCAGGCATACCTCGGGACAGCTTGAGACGGTTGATTTTTTTCGTAAACGAGTTTATTTCTACCACAAATAATTTTTGTGTTTATCAGCATTAGCAGTTGCTAAGGGAGAAAGCTGTCCTCCGAAGTATTTCCTATGGCATCCTACAGATCCTAAACCCTCTCTCTCCTATTGATGTTGCAAATAAATACCCTAAAAAGACCCTAAGACTCGAGCCGTTCTGTCCGTGAGTGTCGGTGTGCTGTTGCTGATCAAAGGGGACCGGTAGCTGGAACCAACAGGTAGGATAACCTATTTCAATATTCAGCGGCTTCTTCGGGGGTGAGCGCTACACTACACTCAATAAAAACACACTAAGAAAACCTGCCCCCTAAATCAGGGGTAGTCAAATTTTGACCCTCCAGCTGTGGTAAAACTGCACATCTCATCATGCTTCTGCCTCTGCAAGTCAAGCCCATAGCTGTCAGAGTCTTTCAATGCCTAATGGGATTTGTAGTTTCCCAACAGTTAGAGAGCTGAAGTTTGGCTATCCCTGCTCTAACTAAAGAAAAAGAAAACTAGAATAGAGTAGAACTTACTAAAACTAGAGAATAACTTTTAATTTTTAAGCAAATTTCGCTTAAGCAGCAACATTTTGCCAATGGTGAAATCTTTAATTTTGAGTTCAAATTTCACCTCACCACTTTGCTTCTGCCTGCTCAACAATAAACAGCAGTTCCTTTACTATCAAATCACATTGTTGACTGAGCTGTAAAGTTTGGAATTTGGCAGGAGGGTCTGGATTACAAAGCTTGGTCAACAGAATAACAAAATTGTTTGGCAGGTGGGACAGTTGTATTTCAACTGTGTATCCGTTTGCCTACAATAATGCTCTAAGGCAGCCTTTCTCCACTAGTGTGCCGTGGCACCCTGAGGTTCCTTCTGGCTTCCCTCAAACTCTTGAAATACTTGTGATGAATCTTGAGAAGGACTCTGATATGAAGGGGGACTGGGGACTCTGATGTGAAGGGGACTGAGGACTCTTATATGAAGGGGGGCTGAAGAATCTGATGTAAAGGGGACCTGAGGACTCTGGGGGGACTGAGGACTCTGATATGAAGGGGGACTGAGGACTCTGATGTGAAAGGGACTGAGGATTTTGATATGAAGGGGCACTGAGTGCTCTGATGTGAAGGGGGATCCTGATGTAAAGTGGAATTCTGATGTGAAAAGGGGAGACTCAGATACAGACATCTCAACTCTCCCGGATGCTCCGGGAGTCTCTTGCTGTTAGATAGCGGCCCGTGGCCGCCCGGGAGAGAAACACTTTCTCCCGGGAAGGTTTATTCTGCTCGATCAAGCAGAGTAAACCTTTACCTGCTCTGTTTTTTTTTTGTAGCCAGCGTCCGCCGTCAGTCAGAAAAGAAAAAAAAAACAGCATAGGAATGCATAGCTAGATTCCTATTGGCTATTTCACTTTGCAATAGCCAATAGCAGACTATTGCACCCGCCCACTGCTGTTGTCAATCAGCAGAGGGGGACCTAAAGTTCTCCATCAGGTCCTCTTTTAATGATTGACAGCAGCAGAGGGCGGGTGAAATAGCCAGCTTGCTTTTGGATATTGGAAATTGAAATAGACAATAGGAATATAGCTATGCATTCCTATGCTTTTTTTTTTTAATTCTGACGGCAGCAGCTGTCAGCATACTGAAAAAAACAACCTGCAAATAGCAAAGAAGCTATTGCTTCCTCTGCTATATTACATTGCCCTCTCTCCCAGCTATTCCCTGAAATGAGAAGGGCACCTCCCTGAAATTGCTTCTTTCAGGTTGGGATCTCTGCAGATATAAAAGGGATGCTCCGATGTAAAGGGGGCAAATGGAGGCTCCTAAAGTAAAAGGGGATTGTGATGTAAAAGGGGGATCCTGATGTGAAGGGGGGCCTTCATGTGAAGGCAGAACCCCCACTGTTTGTGTTTTTGCGTGGGGTCCCCCCTTAAAACCATTAAATTTTAGACTGGGGTGCCTCGAAGGTTTTCACACTTTAAAGGGTGCCGTGGCTAAAAAAAATTTAAGAAACGCTGCTGTAAGGTAATTCACAAATTTTGATTGCGTTTTGCTTTGCTTTGCCTTCCTAAAAAAAAGCCTGTTTTGAGCTCTCTCACCTCAACTACTATTTTTTTCTTTTACTTTATTATTAAAACATATTTTTGACTGACTGGAACAGAGGAAACATTGTTTTATTTATTCATACCAAGGCTGACCCTGATGAGTCAGACGAAACTCTTTCTCCCCAATTGTCACTAATACATTGTAATTCTAATAATAGAAGACACGACAGCTACGTTTATATCGGTGATAATGCGGCATCTGTCGGTGCTGATAGATACTTTTAATTGAGGCATTCCTGTTTGATGTCATCATTGTCTCTATAGTTGCCTTTTTAATGAGAAGCCATGCTACTTCTGTATTTTGTGATAACACCAGCATGATTACACACCTCAAGGGCTGATCGCCTCATTTGCTTTGTCCCTGACGGTAATACTTTTGAATTGTTCTGTGTTTACTTTCCAGGTATTCAGTGACTTTTATGGCTGTGTTATAAATAAATAGCCTTCCTTTAAAGCAAATCTCTCCCTATTGTAAAACACACACACACACACAAAAAGAAAGCCTGGAAAGACAATAATTAATACCCACCCATCCCACTGCCTATCTTCAAAGACCTAGAGCTTGCCTATATTCTTCCCATCTCAATATTTGTCCTTTGCTTCTTAGCCTGGCATGTGGTACCATGTGCTCAGTGTTTTGCCAATCATTTGAATGGCACCTTAACTCGCCTCCCAGCAGCCGTGCACTGCAATGCAGCACCAGATGGGGTACCACAATATCGTGCGGGGCAGCAAAAAAAAAAGTAGTGCATTGGGGTGCAATTGTGTTGTGTGACAGCATGCGCTAATATGGCAAAGCAATCTGAATCCAAACAACACTTTGTACATGGTGCGGGAGATTCAATATAACTTTTGCAACACATTTCTGGTGGTGTTGCTGTGTTAGAGAGTGTGTAGCGCCAAATTCATGTAATTCATGCAACACTTTCAGAGGTAGTTCCAACACGTGATGGATTTAAATAGTTCTTATGTGTGATACTTTTCTAGTGTGTCTCTGGGGATGAGACGAATTCAGTAAGAAATACCACCATCACCATTTCGGAGCTAAGAAAACTGTCAGTAAATAAGACCAATTTCATGTAGGTCTTATTCAACTCGAGTTATTGATCCCCCCACTTCATCGCTGGTTGCTAGGACACCATCTGCTGCAAAGCGTCTTAGTTGTTAGGACGCAGGTGGCCATCAGCAACCTTGCAACCAATGGCACAGAGTTGAGTATTGTATTGGGACTGCCAGCTACTTGAGGTTTTGGAATCTGCCGACTACTGTCCACTGTAAACCTGAAGGGGAACTAGTCGCTCAGCATAACCCATCAGGCTCCACCCATTGTCACTCTAAGAAGAGGCATTCCTTATGGGAAACTATCAACATCCAGTCATAGAAGAGGCTTGGCCCACATAAGCGCAGCGGGCGGCAGGGAGGTAAGTAACACAAACCTTGTAATTTTATGAGGCTCAGCTTTACTGGCTGCAATGAGGACAAAGTGTCTGGCTTCAGTAGCAACCCTCCCCCCCCACGTCACCTTCCTGAGTGCCACCTGAGCCTGATGCCTCCACTCGCCTCATGGGCAGTATGGCCCTGATTGTTTTCATCATGTACATGAATTTGTTGTATACCACACCATTTTTCGCATTTCTTAAAAGCGTCTGCGGCACTCTTCGTAAATTCTGTTGATTGTGACTGTAACCCCCTCTCCGGAGCATTACCTTGAGCCAATGTTCCTGTGCCGCAGTTAAGAATTGCATTAATAAAATAATTTTATGAGGCTCGGCTTTACTGGCTGCATACAGGACATACCTTCCTGAGTGCCACCTGAGTCGGCTTCATGGGCAGCATGGCCATGATTGTTTCCTTAATTGTTTCCATCATGTACATGAATTTGTTGTATGCCACGCCATTTGTCGCATTTCTTAAAAGCTTCTGCGGAACTCTTTGTAAATTCTGTTGATTGTGACTGTAACCTCCCCCCCTCCCTGGAGCATTACCTTGAGCCAATGTTCCTGTGCCACAGTTGAGAATTGCATTAATAAAATAGCAAACTTTCAGATGGATTTTCTTTTTTATCCTATTAAAATAAGTAGAAAGGAAAAGTTTCAGCTTCTACACAAATTGAATTTTGCCTAATTTGTTCTGTAAGCCCGGCAAGTCTGAGCGTGAGGTCAATTTTCCATCCGCTCGGACAGTAAATCACTGCCATACTTCACACTCTATAATGGCGCAGCACTAATAGATTACCACATCACATTAAATCATTTATCACTGCTGCAGCTAAGTACTGTGAATAAGATAAAACAGTGTGACATGAGACAGGAGTCGTGTGGATAACAACAATGAAATATGCAACATGAATGCATTGCTAATGACGGCCAGTTAGATCTTTTTGGGACTTATATGAATAATGCGGCGGAAATATGTTATTTGGGATTTTTAGTTAATTAAAAATGTATCTTCTGGATGCTGATGCTGGAGCATTGCCACTGGCAGGTCTTTGTTAAACATTTACTAAAGTTTCCTTTTAGGAAGCATTAGGGCATGGTGGTGCGTTCAAGTAAATGCAAATCCTAAAATAATGACATATCTGTAAAAAATAAGTCAAGGCAACTGGACTTGCTGTATTTTTCTTGAAGACGTTTCACTGGACATCCTACCAGCTTTCTCAATTCAGAATGACTACTGTACATACAATTATCTGGGAATAAATATGGTAACTCCAATCCACATAATCTTTCACAGCCAGGTGTTGATTGAATTTGCATAATTGGAGTCTAGGAGGTGTTATTGTTAAACAGCATTGTATGTGGCAGACAATAGATGACCCCCCCACACACACACCTCTATTTAAGCTTGGCTTCTCCATTTTGACATAAATGGCCTCCTTCCCACATCTTTTAAACTAGTCTTCCTCCCCGTCTAGGATGCGTACTTGACATTCAAAGGAGTGACCTTTTTCCTTTTAAATGTAGTAATTTTGTCTGCCACATACAATGCTGTTTTAACACCTCTCTGAATAGATTATTAACACCTCCTAGCTCCAATTATGTAAATGCTATCAACACCTGGTGGTGACTAACAGATTATGTGGATTGGAGCAACATTCACCATATTTATTCCCAGATAATTTTTGTACAAGTCATTCTGAATTGAGAAAGCTGATTGGACGACCAGTGAAACGTCTTCAAGAAAAATAGAGCAAGCCCAGTTGTTTTGACTTATTCTTTACAGAGTTACCATAACCTGGATGAATGAGAACCTTCACAGACATATCTCCAATGAACATTTAATCCAACTCAGTTTTATTTCTCATAGTGCAAAAATTGAAGCATAAAAAGACAATGATCTTCCCATCCTAGTGTCTGCTATTAAGATGAGCACTATACCGTGGGAACACGGAGAAGAAGGAAGGGTCTAGCTAGGACAAAACTAACTAGCACTGAAACCGAACAGGAGGGGAGAACATAGGGAGAAACTAAACACATAAATAAACACATTGCTGGGGCACTATTTTATTGCTAGATGTCAGGCATGCGCCACAACTTCAAGAACATTCATGAAAAGCATAGCATTAGAATAACATAACTTCCTTGGTGGGACACAACAAAGGAATACATTTGGGAGAGAGGAACAGAGCGTTGTCATCCTATAACGGGAAGTGCCTGGAAGAGGATCTGCATGGCAAAATATTCCTTTTAAAAGCTGCAGATTGAAAAATATTGAAAATGAGCTTTGATATACATTTTACATGGTCAGGCCTATATGAGTATCTATATTATACAGCATATAAAAGCCTTGAGTTTGGATACATTAAAGTTAAGTTAGCATCAAATATTTATCATGTTAAGTGCGTATTGCAGTACCTTTTTCAAGTTAACATTGCAATGCACTTGACATTGCAAATCAACATGTGTTGACTTGCACTGATGTGCATTTCTTTTTGAATGGAAAACGCATCAGGCAAAAAACACAAAAGTGTGATTCCAGCCTTAACGTGGAAAAAACCCCCCAGAGTTTTTCAGAAAAATTATACTGTTATTGTAGCCTTAGGAAATGTTTAATTCTAGTTTTAGGGCCCACTTACACCTACACATTTTAAAGCCTGTTAACACATGTACACAGGCTCGCCACTTTTTTAATAGTCACATCTGTGTCATGTGTTTGTAAGGCCTTGTTGCTGTAGGACTCATTTATAGAAGTTCTGCCCAACACATAGCCGGATGGATGCTGTTTGCATGGTAGTAGCACCCATAGGTCACACCACACTGTGCAGAACATGTGTCCTGGAGGTTCACTGGGGTGCAATGGCACTTAACTGCACAAATTGACAAATTGTGTCATGTGTTCGTGTTTGTAAGGTCTGTTACTGTAGGATTCATTTATAGAAGTTCTGCCCAACACATAGCCAGATGGATCATGTTTGCATGGCAGTAGCTCCCATAGATCACACCACAACGTGCAGGCCATGTGTCTTCGAGGTTCACTGGCGTGCAATGACACTTCAGTGCACAATATGTGTCATGTGTTAGTGTTTGTAAGGCCCTGTTACTGTAGGATTCATTTATAGAAGTTCTGCCCAACACATAGCCAGATGGATACTGTTTGTATGGCAGTAGCTCCCGTAGATCACACCGCAACATGCAGAACATGTGTCTCGGAGGTTCACTGGAGTGCAATGGCACTTCTGTGAACAATATGTGTCATGTGTTAGTCTTTGTAAGGCCCTGTTACTGTAGGATTCATTTATAGAAGTTCTGCCCAACACATAGCCAGATGGATACTGTTTGTATGGCAGTAGCTCCCGTAGATCACACCGCAACATGCAGAACATGTGTCTTGGAGGTTCACTGGAGTGCAATGGCACTTCAGTGCACAATATGCATTACCGCACATTGCAGTAACATGTGCATTTATTATGCATGGCCACAAGGAGATTGGTGTGTAGAGGCCGTTACTGTTAGGGCCACATCACAAATGCATGGTTGAAGCAGATTGCTACAGCAGCTTCAACCCTCTCTGATTATCTTCTGTAGATACTTGCAGCTTGTTACACAGTTTCTTTTCCAGCTGGCTCCTTTGCTTGTCTAAGAAGCCACAAACTCTTGGCGAACAGTCGTCTGCACTGGGTAACATTAGTAGCTGATGATTCGGCATCTAGCCCTAAACACTGCAAAATCTAGATCACACAGCCGCAAGCTACAAATTGCTGGATTGCTGCAACACAGACCTTTTATTGACCAGCAACCAATAACCACTAAAAAGAGGGATTCTGAGCTGCTATAAATTGATGCTACAAAAGTGCACACATGGCATGCCCTAATGTAGTACTTGATTGTACCAATGGTAAAAGGAAGCGCTGCCTGAAGGTTTAACAGTAAAGTAGGAAGAATTAGTGATGCTTACAGAAAGGTGAACGCACTTAGCATTTTATTTTTATCTTAAAATGCAACTGAAGAAAAAACTTTTATTTTTAATTTTGGAGTGGAGAGGGATTAGAAGACCCGTCAGGAATCACCCTGTCTATTTGTCTCGGTGACCGTTATCACTGATAGTGAATGAAGATCCCAAATTTTGGATTGTCAACAGAAAAGGAATAGATGAGGAATCTTCCAAAAACAATTGCAGACCACAAACGATTCCCCTCACTTTGAAGAGATTTCCTTTAACTTCCTGTGGGACAAGAAATTAAGGGAACTTTCCTCAATGGGACAAAGATGGCCAGAAAAAGCTGACAGGGATTGTAACGCTCCCTCAGTATATCCAAAACTAAAAAAAGTTTTGGCTTCAGTTATACTTGTGGTGGTTTCTCCGTCTTACACTTGGCCCAAGATGCCCTTTAAATAAAAGTCAAAGTTTGGTCATTATCCTGCGTCCAGCAACAAGCAACAGTGATCTATTCCAAATTGCATGTAACTGTATCATATATGCTTACATGTGGACTGCTGCTTACAAGTGCGGCCACTGTCACCCAGTCTTCCGTACTGAACCTTGCGGATAGTTTGGCACATGCGCAATATAGTATAGAGGAGAGTTGTATCTCCCGATCGCTATGGTTACTGATGACGCGTATTGAATACGCCGATACCAAGCGACGCGCCACATACTATGGAGTAACGAACAGCCATCAGATATATCCCTGCCACGTACTGACTAACTCTACGGCGGATGACACACAGCCATGGCATTGATCTTGAGCATCAGATTGCGGGGACCGTCCAGTAAGTAGTTTGGATGTTATATATATGATGTTTTATATATGATGACGTTAAATGAGATTATATCATATAGAGTTTTTTCTGTTCTTTTTTTCAAAATGGCCTTTTTTCCCGCCGTTTTTACATCACTGGGGGCGTGTACATCACTAATGATTTGATTACATGGGGTATATATGTAGCTTGTGGATGTTATTACATTGTCACATCTCTTGCCTTGAAGAAGGGACCCTGTGTGGCCCCGAAACGTCGGCTCATGTTGGATTTCTGTGACATCATTGTCCATTAAAAGGACTCATTCATTTTAACTTATGGAGTGCTGGTGACCTATTTTCTTCAATCTTGTGTTTTGCACGGTGCCATCCGTGAAGTTACTTCGAGCACCATTTATTTGATTGTTGGCCGGGACTGCTGAAAGGTGTGCGGAGGGCACCTCCACCAATTGTCACTGTCACCCAGTCGTTAACTTGAGCGGGTACAGCAGCTGTATCTAAACAAGACATTTTCAGGGTTATTCACAAAAGGGTGAAGAGTTTGGAGAAGGCAGGAGAAGTGAACAATCTAGGACAACATAGTTGATTTGGAAACATTCTCCAATTCAGCTCACTTTCTAGTTCAGCTATGTTGTCCTAGGTTGTTCACTTCTCCGGCCTTCTCCAAACTCTTCACCTTTTTGTGAGTAACCCTGTTTGTATTCCTGCAGCAGGAAGCCTTAGCCCTTACTCACACTTCAGCGTGAGTATTTTCAGATGATTTTCAAGTGTTTTTTGTGCATTTTTTTAAGGTGTTTTTAGGCTTCAGCATTTTATTTTTAGCTAAAGGAACACTAGCTACTAGCAGGGGAACACAATTGTTAGGTGCAAAATTGCATGAGGAACATAGAGGCACATTTGAGACACTCCCGATGAAATCTCTGGGGCCAAAAATGTGCGATCGTCCCCCCAAAAAAGCTTGTGTACCTCATTGAGCAGCAAGTGAAGGGCGACACAATGCGCAATGGGCACCATTGAAAAACATTGGGATTCTTTATATTGAGCAGTGTTATGCTTCCAGAAACAAGCAACAAAGAGCTCAGATGTAGACGTGTACCACTATAAATAATGGGATTCATTATATTGAGTGTTGTCTTGCTTCGGGAAGCAAACAACAAAACGCTCAGGTGTGAACATGCACCATTGAAAAATATTGGGATTCTTTATATTGAGTGTTGTTGTGCTTTGGGAAACAAGTGACAAAGCGCTCAGGTGTGAATGGGCACCATTGAAAATATTGGGATTCTTTGTATTGAGCATTGTCGTGCTTCGGGAAACAAGCGGCAAAATGCACGGTGTGAACGTGCAACATGGGATTCTTTATATTAAGTGTTGTTGTGCTTTGGCAAACAAGTGACAAAACACTCAGGTGCAGACGTGAGCCATTGAAAATAATGGGATTCATTATATTGAGTGTTGTCTTGCTTCAGGAAGCAAGCAACAAAATGCTCAGATATGAACGGGCACCAGTGAAAAATATTGGGATTGTTTATATTGAGTGTTGTCGTGATTTGGGAAACAAGCGACAAAACACTCGGGTGTGGACCTGTACCACTGAAAGTAATGGGATGCTTTATATTGAGCGTTGTCATGCTTCAGGAAATGCTCAGGTTGAATGGCGGTGGGTAAAGAGTTTGAGATACACTAGGGAAATAGAGTTCATAGTAATACAATAATGAAAAGAAGAGGAATGTTAGTAAAACAAATAGCCGCAGTTTCTTTTCTGTATAGACTGAGATGGGTGAAATGGAAAAAATGTTCAAGTGGTGAAATCTGATTTCACCTTTTTATACAAGGTCCCTAAGAGCTTTCAGGGCTTTGAATGCGAGCTCCACGCTCATCGCTGCTCTGACAATTAAGATCGCTGAGTACATTTTCCAACCCAGCCATTTAAATGTTTCTCTAAAGGTGGAGTGCTTGGATTACCACTCACCCATACCCTGTATGTTTGTCTGAATCTGTCAACCTTTTTCATTGTATCATAGATCATATTTTCCCAGATACCTGATACAGATGCTGATACTTTTATATAACATTCACTGAACTGTATATGTTAAAAATCAACATATTTTTAAGTGTATGTAAAACCATTTATTTAAGCTTTTAATAGATAAGGAATGGTTAAGACCCCTGTCATGTTTTTTCCCCCCACTAGATAGATTTTCATGCACATAGGCATAATGAGGCAGCCTGAGGTGGTTGCCTCAGCCGGCATCACATTGGATCACATGGGGGGATTGCAGCAGGTGTGTCTGCAAGCTGATATGAGCTCTTAGCAACCTTTGACACTCTGTCCGGTGTCCCGCCCAGCTCACTCACGTCACTGATTGCCAGATGCCAGTGAGGTCAGTGAGGTCACTGGCATTCTCTCCTTCATGATACTGTTTGTGACTATCAATTTTATTGGTACAAAGGGGGGAATAAAAAAAAAGACACCCCCCTTCTTTTTAATATATACAAGTATGGATGATGTATTAGTTTTATTGTTTTAGTATTCTACATTTTAGGTATATTTTAGATTGTGTAGATTCTCTATTATCAATTTTTTTATTATTCCTCTTCTATATTGGATTCCTCCCCTCGCTGAGTGAGCGGCACCTGCTGTGTAATACGAAAAGGAGGATTTGTTTCATCAGAAGAGTGAATATCCCATCTATGAAAGACACTCAACACAATTATGTTTATTGACCATTGAGTTATATGGTCATGGATTTCTGGTGAGTGTGTTCTCAGTTACCTTAACACATCGGGAGTTTGGAGCACTTTATTTCAGAGGATCATTGTCACATTGAGGATTTTGCACAAAAGCACTTTATACCGATTTACTAAGGACTATTATTGAAAATTGTCATATTGATTATTTATTATGTTTGAAAATGTATGTTTATGAAAATGTACACATTGTTTGGAAGTTTATGCACGTTTATGAGCAGTAGCGCAGTGCACACGATTTATCAATTTATGTAGCATCAGTCCCTGTCCTTAAAGTGTATTTCCACTTTCGCAGCCAAATTGTGATTACACCAATTTTATATTTGTTACATCTTTCCATTCACATAGCATAAGATGATGACAAAAATATTTAAGAAATACTTCTTGCAGTTTAAATTGCTTTTACTTGGGTTAGGTTTTATACTTGCTTCTTCTTTTAATGGGCTGTGAAGGGTGAAGTGGTTTGTTGACTGTATGTACACTGTCCTGGGTGAGTTCATTCAGATTTGTAAAGTAGATTTGAACAATGCCTGTCCTAACAAAGGGTTAAAAGATTATGACCCTGGCTTCTGTATTCAAATGCTAATTAAATTAATGAGAGAAAAACAAACGTCAGATTTCATTCCTAAGTCTTTCTATTAGGACAGATCACTGTGGAGGTGCTTTGAAAAAAAAAATGCGCTTAAGCCATGTTACCTGATGGAACAAAACAAGAGGTACAAAATTATGTTTTAACATTTTTTTTTTGGTATGCTGTGTGAACAAGAGCCCATAACAGACATACAGAGCAGTCTTCTCAAATTTGACTGCAAAAGTGGAAATACGCTTTAAAGTGACATTAAAGGCTATTTTTTTTTACTCCCCTCACCCAATGTTAGTGTCATGACTTACCTTAAATGATGTCTCTTGATTCGATCATCTTCTTCTTTACTGTGCTTTTCAGCTGTCCATCCAGCGCTGGTGCGGGTCTCTGATCTAGCACTGACTCCTGTCCTCCTCTTCTCTGATGTCCCAGTCTGTGCGGGTGCACGCTGCTCCATAGACTTACCTTGTGTCTCTCCTCGTCTCCCTGCTGAACATCTGAACTGGGCATGCGCATGCGCCCGCCCCAAGATCCTTTGCTCCCGCCGAGACTCTTCAGATGTTCGGGCAGGAGCGCGCGGCGAAGACACAGATAAGTTTAAACCTGTTTCAAAGGGTTTTTGTTTTTTTAAAAGTTTTTGCATATATCTACTGCTTGCTAGCAGTAGATATATGCAAAAAACGTGAGGGTTTAATAACCCTTTAAGGAGGTTACAATCTATGGTACCTCTCATATGCACACATACAGGGTCGGTTTAGACTGGAGCTAATTACCCTACCAGCATGTCTGTGGAGTCTGAGTGGAAACCGGGGTCCTCAGAGGAGACCCGCACAAGTACAGGGAGAACATGCAAAATCCATACAGATAGTGTCTTGGCTAAACTTGGATTCAAACCGGGTACCCAGTGCTGCCACTCAGAAGTGCAAACCACTAAGTCTTTATTCTTTATTACTGAAAATATAGAAATAAGTAAATAATTGTGTGCAAAAACCCAGTGTGTTCCCTTTTGGTAAAGACATTTGTGTGCATTTGTGTTTTAGAAGGTCTGCTATGCACAAAGGATTACAGTATACTGTAGAGCTGGAGCTGTCCATGGTCCTTACAGGTTAGGTACTGACTCCTGATAGCCTGTCTTGGTTTGTTAGTGCACTAACACATATCTACTGTAGCTTTCCACAAAGAATGTGATTTTACACATGGCCAAGCAAAGCGGATCTCGTTTACCAACTGCAGAGTGTTAAAGAGTGTGTGCTCATGTTATTCAGAGGAGGTCCAGCAAAAGTCTTTAATGGGATAATATTAAAGGTTGGCAAGGTTTGCTTTCCACACTTTGGAAAACAAAGTTTGGACAATAAGACTGTTGACATCACAGAAATCAAAATGCAGTCTTAACAGCCATTCTGTATCTCTAATGTACACC
>NW_017307670.1:264719-266439 GCF_000935625.1 Nanorana parkeri | reverse complement strand
ACAGAGGCAGAGGCCATAGCAAGTCCAAACCAAACTCAAAAACTGCTCCCTGATACATGCAACATAAATAATCTAAAGTTGTAAAATACAGTGAAGAGAAAAAGGTTCCATTTCTAACTCCCCCCTCATATCAACCTGTATCCAAGCCTTCTCGGAATGGTGCTGCTTACCATACTATCTCCAAAACTGACAATACACATTGAAGTCTGATTGTACAATCTCCTTTAGATCTACCAACAAGTAGGTGGTAGAAGAACCTTCTTGATTGGATATGAAAACTGAATAATTTGTTTAGCTGGGCCCTTACATTCCACGTTTTAGTAGATGGAAATTGTACAAGAATTGTACATTTACATTATAATATGGATGGACATCCTACAGTGATTGTGTTGCTAAAATCAAAGCACCCATATGGCAGGTACCACTATGTGGTAGGGGATTAAAGGGGACACGCACACACTTTCTTCTTTTAAGCATTTTTTTTCATCCATCCAAGAGGTATAAGCAGTTACAACAAATGTGAATTCTTCTCCAGATTTGCCTTCGCAAAACAAGGCACTTGTATTAACAATCTCTAATGTCATGCAAGAATGCAGGGTTTACATACAGGAAGTTGCTCAAGGTGTGCTTCCTTAAGCAGATACTCGTGTATGATGTTATCAGCGGTTTCTTTCTCAAGAAGGGTGCTGTCTTAGCCAGTCATTGTGCATTGTACTTGGGCTGTACCAGAATGCCGGGATGACTACTGGGGTCCTCTCCACCGGCCCTCTACCAGGGATGTCCATGTGAATCCCTAATCTGTTCCTTTTTGCCAGGAAGCATTTAACATAATTTATTAGAAGCACAGACTTCTCTACATGTATAAAGTCAAAATGTGCTTTAAATGGCATCTCCTCCCTCAATAAGAGACATCAAAGATGGCCACCCAGGGGGCGTGGCCGGCGGCTGCATGTGACTGGTCGCATAACGAAGAGCTCCAGCTTCACATCCTGCTTAGTATCCTGGGGATAGCGGTTACAGAGCACTTACCTGCACCCGAACCGACCCCGGACCTCTTCGTTACCAGCCTGCTCACTTCGGTACTGATCTAGAGGCTGTCCGCGGCTGACATGTCCAAAAAAAAGGACAGTCAGAGGACGGGCCTCGTGCTTCAAGATGGCGGCGGCCAGCAGCATAGGGAGAAGGGAGGTGACACAGCGGCGCGGCTGGAGCGCTTTGCCCGGCAGCCAGGGACCCCTGCTAAGCAGTCCCGAGCCACACAGAACAGACAGAGCAGTGCCAGCAAGGAGACAGAGGACGATTACCTCTCATCCACTATGCACTCGGCGGTGGACTCGGACAGCTCGACCGCAGAAAGGGACACAGTGAGTAACCCTACCAAAGCTGCTAAAAGCCCTAAACCTCATAAATCTAAGGCTAAGACCCGCCTGAATGTGCCCCCAGAACCCACACTATCAGATGTATTCCATGCTGTACAGCTGTGCAATACTTCCCTTGCTGCGCTCTCTGATCAGGTGCATGGCATGAGGGCTGACATCTCCTTTCTTCGCCATGACTTGCAGAAGGTGAGGGAGAGGACAACAGCGGTGGAGGGCAGAATTAGTGAAGTTGAGGACGTTACTACACCATTGATTTCTGATGTTAAAGTGGCTATAAAGAACATTGCAGCTAATGCCATGAAAGCTGATGATATTGAAAATCGCCTGCGCCGAAATAATAT
>NW_017307670.1:258714-262557 GCF_000935625.1 Nanorana parkeri | reverse complement strand
CCCCCAATTTATACTAGGAGGAGGGTGCAATTGCACACTGAGGCAGAGGCCATAGCAAGTCCAAACCAAACTCAAAAACTGCTCCCTGATACATGCAACATAAATAATCTAAAGTTGTAAAATACAGTGAAGAGAAAAAGGTTCCATTTCTAACTCCCCCCTCATATCAACCTGTATCCAAGCCTTCTCGGAATGGTGCTGCTTACCATACTATCTCCAAAACTGACAATACACATTGAAGTCTGATTGTACAATCTCCTTTAGATCTACCAACAAGTAGGTGGTAGAAGAACCTTCTTGATTGGATATGAAAACTGAATAATTTGTTTAGCTGGGCCCTTACATTCCACGTTTTAGTAGATGGAAATTGTACAAGAATTGTACATTTACATTATAATATGGATGGACATCCTACAGTGATTGTGTTGCTAAAATCAAAGCACCCATATGGCAGGTACCACTATGTGGTAGGGGATTAAAGGGGACACGCACACACTTTCTTCTTTTAAGCATTTTTTTTCATCCATCCAAGAGGTATAAGCAGTTACAACAAATGTGAATTCTTCTCCAGATTTGCCTTCGCAAAACAAGGCACTTGTATTAACAATCTCTAATGTCATGCAAGAATGCAGGGTTTACATACAGGAAGTTGCTCAAGGTGTGCTTCCTTAAGCAGATACTCGTGTATGATGTTATCAGCGGTTTCTTTCTCAAGAAGGGTGCTGTCTTAGCCAGTCATTGTGCATTGTACTTGGGCTGTACCAGAATGCCGGGATGACTACTGGGGTCCTCTCCACCGGCCCTCTACCAGGGATGTCCATGTGAATCCCTAATCTGTTCCTTTTTGCCAGGAAGCATTTAACATAATTTATTAGAAGCACAGACTTCTCTACATGTATAAAGTCAAAATGTGCTTTAAATGGCATCTCCTCCCTCAATAAGAGACATCAAAGATGGCCACCCAGGGGGCGTGGCCGGCGGCTGCATGTGACTGGTCGCATAACGAAGAGCTCCAGCTTCACATCCTGCTTAGTATCCTGGGGATAGCGGTTACAGAGCACTTACCTGCACCCGAACCGACCCCGGACCTCTTCGTTACCAGCCTGCTCACTTCGGTACTGATCTAGAGGCTGTCCGCGGCTGACATGTCCAAAAAAATTTTTTTGTTTGTTTTTGCTTTTCCCTTCCCCCCTTTTTTATATGTGTGTGTTTTTGTTTGACATCCCTGCCTTGGATACTTGCTACTGGATTCTCTGTATATGATTTTGTATTGCCATGATTGAGTACATTTATGCTGGTCATGTACAATTTACTGCAGGTGTCCATGTTTGTTGTTAAAAAATGGAAAAACCAATAAAAACTATCTGATTTAAAAAAAAAAAAAAAAGATGGCCACCCAAGACTGGAGAGAACTCAGTGTTAACATTAGACCCAAGTTCTCGCAAGATGGAACCCAGAGCCCATTGCAGAGGACACAGTGGTCCTTTGCCAGGCTCCGCACTACTGTAAACAACTTTTTTTACTACTGCCAGCCAAACAGGCAAGTAATGATTGTCAGATCGCGTATCGTCTCTATCACAAAAAAACTTCTAAATGATCTAAAAACACTCATGTTCAAGTGTGAATGGGAGCTAAGGCTTAATTGGGCTAAAATGTCAGCGCGTCCTTTGGCAACATGAGTGGCCGGCTGCATCTGTTTCAACGCTCATGTTACCAAAGCACGCACTGATATTTTAGCCCAATTAAGCCTTAAAGGATTATTAAACCCTCAGCAGTTTTTGCATATATCTACTGCTAGCAAGCAGTATATATATGCAAAAATAGAAAAAAAACCTTTTAAAAACGGTTTAAACTTACCTGTGTTTTCGCTGCGTGCCATTGTCCGAACATCTGAAGAGTCTCGTGCGGCGGCAAAGAATCTTGGGGCGGGCGCATGCGCACTTCAGATGTTTGGCCGGGAGACAAGGAGAGACACAAGGTAAGTCTATGGAGCAGCGTGCACCCGCACAGACTCTGTGGGAAATCAGAGAAGAGGAGGACAGAGGAGTCAGCACTGGATCAGAGACCCGCACCAGCGCTGGAGGGACATCTGAAAAGGACAGTAAAGAAGAAGATGATCGAATCAAGAGGCATCATTCCAGGAAAGTCCCTACAGCAGGTTTGGGAAGGGGCAAAAAAAGTTTGACTTTAATGTGACTTTAAACAATGCTTTCTAGTATATTCCATCCCGATAGAGGAACAATCCTCAAGTGTAAGCCCTTAAGAAAGGGTAGGTTTTATCCCTCAAAATATGTTGGCTATATACTGTATGACACTCTTAACCCATAAACATTTTTACAGCCTTGGTAAAAAAAAAAAAAAAAACTACCATTGCAGTGTGGGGCTACCCCCGCACTGCAAGGGTTAACTGCTTGTTTTTGTCTAGGGGTGAAAAGGACCTAACTGATTCCCGTAATCCCTGCAGTTGGCGATCAACTCTCCTGTCCATTTTAACTCGTAAACTGTTCCTCTGCATCCTCACGTATAAAGGGGGGCTAGTAGCCCTGCATTAGATGTGATGATATCAGTGGGTCTCTAGAGGGATCGCAGGAGGGAAGAGGCTGCAGGTGCCAGTCTTACAGCCAGGCAAAGCAGGGATCAGGTAAGTAGAAGTACTTTACTCAGGTCCCCTAGACAAAAGAAAAATAGTTAACCCTAGCAGTTCGGGGGCAGCCCCACTGCAAGAGTACTTTTTTTCCAATATATTCATATACTGTACACCGAACTGACAGTTACATGAACCTGTCGCAAGTTGAGCTATTTGTTTCATAGGAAGAGAGACAGATTTCTAATGAGCATCTACAACACTCTTAATGAATTCCAGGTAATGCCTATTAGCATACATAGAAATAGTTACCCTATTGGGATGTGTGGATGTAAAGTCTATATCAATCCAACTTGTGAAAAACACAACGCTTTACACAAGGATAAGGATCTTAATTTTTTGCCAAGAGACTGTCATTTCCAAATCTCATGGGACATAGCTGATATAAAATGCAATTTTTTAAAAGAGAAACTCCAGGACTTTTAAAAGTTAACCCTTGGAGTGGGGCTACCACCGCACTGCAAGGGTTAACTCCTTGTTTTTCTCTAGGGAAGATAACAGAGAAGAAACATTCCCCCAATTCTGCCCCGGATAAGTGTTTCTTCTTTATTCTGTCCCCTAAAGAAAAATGTGCAGTGAACCGTTGCAGTGAAGGAGTAGCCCCACCACAACTTTTAAAATCCTGAAGTTCCTCTTTAAAATAAAGTGACACTAAACTCAGGAGTTAAAATTTAAATAAGCATTCAAGTATCGTAACTATTAACAAAAATGTATCTTATTTGTGTATCACTCGGCTGTAGGTCCTCAAATCATCTCTGAATTGGTGCTGACACTGTCCTTACTTCTGGAGAGGAGCTAGTTTTGTTCCCCATGGTTTCTGTATGTGTGTCGTAAAGTAGCCACCACCCAAGCTTGCTCCCGTGATGGACTACAATCTCAATACAAATTAGTAAACTAAACGTGAGATTGTAGTCCATCACAGGAGTGATCTTGGGCGGATGGATACTTTACAACACACATCGGGACCATGAGGAACAAAAGTAGCCCCCCTCCAGAAGGAAGGACAGTGTCAGCACCAATTCAGAGATGATTTGAGGACCTACAGCCAAGTGATACACAAATAAGATACATTTCTGTTAATAGTTAGGGTACCTAAATGCATTTTAAGATATAATTCACAAGTTTAGTGTCACTTTAAATGCTCATTTATCTCTAGGGGACCAAATAAAGACGACATACTCACCCGATCCTCAATCCTG
>NW_017307670.1:190912-258680 GCF_000935625.1 Nanorana parkeri | reverse complement strand
AATTAATCCTTCTTCCCCTAGAGAAAAACAAAAAGTTAACCCTTGCAGTGTGTGTGTGGGGGGGTGGGGGTGCAGCACCACTCCAAGGGTTAACGCAACCCTGCTGTTTCAGCTTTGTGAATTAATCTTATTTTATTGCCTGTTTTTGTAGTAAAGAAATGCCTTTGCAGCTGTATAGCTTAAAGTGACACAAAACTCAGCAGTTAAATCTTAAAAATGCATTCAAGTACCTTACTTGAACTTACAAAATGTAGTTTATTTGAGTATCACTCTGGTGTAGATCCTCAAATCATCTCTGAATTGGTGCTGACACTGTCTTTACAACAGACAGGGACCATGGGGAACAAAAGTTGCCAACGCTCCAAGCTCGCTCCTGTGATGGACTACAATCTCAATACAATTTAGTAAACTAAACGTGAGATTGTAGTAGAAGTAGCCACCCTCCAGAAGTACCTTAACTATTAACAATAATGTACCCATTTGTGTATCACTCAGCTGCAGATCCTTAAATCATCTTTGCATTGGTGCTGACACTGTCCTTCCTTCTGGAGGGTGGCTACTTTTGTTCCCCATGGTCCCTGTGTGTGTTGTAAAGTAGCCACTGCTTTAAACTCACTCATGTGATGGACTACAATCTTAATACAAATTAGTAAACTAAATATGAGATTGTAGTCCATTACAGGAGTAAGCTTAGAGCGGTGGCTACTTTATAACACACACAGGTACCATGGGGAACAAAAGTAGACAGTGTCAGCACCAATTCAGAGATGATTTTAAGATCTGCAGCAGTGTGATACAAAAAATAAGATACATTATTGGTAATACTTAAGGTACTTCTGGAGGGTGGATACGTTTATTACAATCTCACGTTTAGTTTACTAATTTGTATTGAGATTGTAGTCCATCCCGGGAGTGAGCTTGGAACGGTGACTATACTTTACAACACACACATGTACCAGGGGGAACAAAAGAAGCCACCACTCCAAGCTCATTCTTGTGATGGACTACAAGCTCACATTTAGTTTACTAATCTGTATTGAGATTGTAGTCTATCACAGGAGCGAGCTTGGAGCGGTGGTTACTTTACAACACACACAGGGACCATGGGGAACAAAAGTAGCCCCCCTCCAGGAGGAAGGACAGTGTCAGAACCAATTCAGAGATGATTTGAGGATGTACAGCCCAGTGATAAACAAATAAGATACTAGTTAGAGATATTACGATATTAGTTGAGGTACTTGAATGTATTTTTAAAATTTAACTCCTGAGTTTAGTGTCACTTAAGGATCCGAATCCTGATGTTTCAGCTTTGTGAATGAAACCTATATTATTGCCTGTAATTGCAGCTGCATAGCTTAAATACGGTATGTCCACAAAAAAATTGCTAAAAAGTAAAAAAGCATGCAGAGTCCCCCGGAAATGCTCGGCGATCATGCATGAATAGCCTCATCTATCTAGTTATATTTTACGCCTTTGCAACAGTTTCATTTTAAACCTGGGCTGCATTTCTTAGCTCACAATATAAAGTGCAATTCCAGCTTCCTCCGCCCGAATATCCCTAGCAGCTTGCCTCTATTCCGCTCAGTGTATAGCTAAGCTGCTCTTTTTATACAGCTGATCCTGACCTCTGCGTGGTGCTGATTTCACACACACATACAAAACGCTCAGCATTATTCCAAGCTGCCTCGGCTTAACCTCCTGCTTCCCGAACTGCAGAAATCAACTCAATTGTCTGCTGCACTTCCAAAATGGGAACATTTTGCACCCAATCAGGGGCTCGAGGAGGCCAGCCAATCAGCTGCCCGGTTACATACTGAATCCTGGTTTGCATCTCAAGGTTTCCTTGGCTGGCAGTCAGTCATGTTAGGAGGCTGTGTTTCACGTTCCTCTTGACTGTATGTCTTTGCACGGATGCATGCCTAGAAGATGGTAATTGCACAGAAAGCTGAGCCAGGAATGGAAAGAAGGGGCTGAGCCCTTGAAAAATAAAAGCTTTCTTTTTTTTCTTTTTCTTCCTTTTTTTTTTCACTCTCGCTCTCTCTCTCTCTCACGTAACCTGGCAACACAGAATCAGCAAAGCCACACAGTACTCCTTTTCCTGCATCTTGTCACCTCTAGCCGCTGCTGCAGGCGAATCGCAGATCAAGGTGCCCAGGCTGCATCCATCAGACGTGACAAATGCATTTCAATTAGCCTCCGCCAACCGTTCCCCAGGCCACAAATGAGCCTTTAAAAGTTCATCAGTCGTCTTTTCCGCTTCTAACGAGGCTGGGATGTCGTTTTGCGTGCTTTCATGCAGAATCGAGTCCGGGAGGTTCGGCGCGGATTCACGAGCGGCTCCTCTTTCCGTAGCGTGACAGGCGGAATCCCATTAAGGACATGAGAAGATTTATCTATTGCAAAGTGGTCCTGGCCACGTCGCTAGTGTGGGTGCTCGTGGACGTCTTTCTGCTCCTCTACTTCAGCGAATGTAACAAATGCGACGACAGGAAGGACAGATCCCTGCTGCCTGCGCTGAGGGGTAAGCGTCAACTCCACACTGCATGGTCACTTGGCGGTGAAACCTGCTGCAGGCACTGTGTTGTCTGCTCCAGGTGACATTGCAAGACACCTCTGCTGCTGTGCAGAATGGAGAATTCGCTATTGTCGTGCAGATACCAAAAGTAGCCTAGAGCACAAAGTTGTTGGCGATGAAAGCGTTCATTGTACAAGCTTCATATACTAACACGTTAACGCATGAAGGGCAGCTAAATGTAACATTTGCTCCTTTGACCTATACACTTATTTTCTATTAAGAGCAGTTTATGTCTATGGTCAAGTGAGGGATGCTACATGTTAGAGAAAATTCACTCTGAAACTTGTACATTGTCTTGTCTTCATGCATTTCAAAACAATGTGTTGTAAAGGTTTACAATCAGTTTCCGGTAGCTGTACAGATTTGTAACCAGCTGCTTGTAGCATTGACACTGAAAGCTTATATTATAGGGTTTGCAGTGACGGGTGACCAAATGGGTTGGGGAAATGTCATCTGGAGATATTATGTTGACACTTTAAGGAAATACATTTTTTATTTTAAATGTAAAGATTCCAACTTTGCGTGTTTTTAGGGGGTGACAAGATTTGCGCTTTTGATTAATGAGGGATATGGCGAAAGGGGAAGTCTTAAAAGGCGAAAGGTCAACAGTAAACTTGTGCAGTACTACAGTATGCATAATATAATATTAACCTGTGTTGGGAGGTAATGACTACCTACATTAGATATCTATGGTCTCAATGGTGTGTGCTTATTTTGTATTTGTTTACATTTTTTAAAAGTGTATTTAAGATTGGAGATACCCATTACTTGTTTTCTAGAAGCCGATTTGAGTTTTCTGGTCCACGGTTGTCTTCAGGTCTCTTTTACAAATGTCTGATCTCAATGGTCAAGGTCTGTGAGTTGATTATCCTGTCAGTTGTAATCGACGTGGTGAGCCTATTGTGGGACATTCTGTTTCTCCTGCTCCTATGAACAAGACAATATTAAACTATACAGTGCACATTTGGGGTTATTACTATTGAGTTTTGTAAGTGAAAATCATCTTTTTTGTGGATTTCACAATTTGACTTGTTTGCTGTTCAATATTGTCATGAAATGCAGATCTGTTGGCTCCCGCTCTAGTGGCTGTCTGTATGTCAGACAGTGCAGTCAGCATCTGCAGAGTGAGGGCTCAGATTAAAGGACTATGGGGGCTGCCATTGCTGACATACCCTTCTTAAAATGCTGGTTGCCTGGCAGTCATGCCGCTCCAATGGCTTTAATACTTTGTAAGGCACAGTCCTGAAACAAGTATGTAGACAGGAGTTCTGCCTTCATTCTCACTTTCTAATCTGAATGTTAGTTCCGGTTCATCGGCTCATAAGGCACTGAAGTCAGAGACAGCCAGAAAACAAGTATTTTTAGAATGGTAACCCCCTTATACCATTTAGTATATATATCATTCAAAGATGGATCACAGGCAAAGAGCTTAAACACATCTGAAATACATATATGCCAAACAATTTGTAAATCTGTTCCGCATTCCTGTGATCTACTCATCACTGCCACTTCAGTGACCTCACTTTTCTGTAATACAACCCTGCTCTATCCTCCTGTCAGTGGATGACCGACAGCACTATAGAGCCTGATTGGCTTACACAACGTCCAGGCACAGGAAGCTAAAATAAAGATAAACAGAAGTATTTATAACCGCTATACTGAATATTATATACTGATTATTCACTAATCACTTCTGGACTATTGTTTTTAATTTGCCAGTTTTTAAAGGAGAACTATGGGGTCAGTGCTTTTCTCCATAGTTCTCCTAAAGGTCACGGGAGGACATTTACTAGCTTCTTCCCGTGACCCAAAGCTCAGTAGCTCTGCTGCAGTTAAGTGTTACTTAACTGCAGCAAAGAAATATCAGGTCTCCTGTCCTGCCAGACAAGGGTGTGCTGTGTGGTGGAGTTGTGTAAATTGCGGAACTGGATGGACAAATATACAAATCCTATGGCAGGTAATACATCTAGTATATATGTATTTAATCTGTAGATGCAGCTGTTTGCCTTGAGGCGACTTCAACATTTTAATAAGGTATCCTATTTAGAACATGAGGGGGGTAGGCAGGTAGGAGCCCTTGTCTATGTACCATTTGCGCTTGCTGGTTACTGTACAGACAGGAGAAGGCAGGAGCAGCACAAGGAGCCGATCAGTTGTGCTGCAGTGCAAAGGACATGCTGACTGGTAGAGAGAGCAGTGATAACCTCATTAGTATGCTGCTTCTCCTTGCACTGCCCAGTCACAAGTTGGTAGTAGGGAGCTGACCTGTAACTAAAAGTGAAACTGCAGCACAAAAAGCTCAGGTCTCCTCCCCTGCTAGACATAACTGTGCTCCGTGGCACTACTGTGTAAATCTTAAGACTGGATGGGCAGAAATACCAATCAATAGCAGGTAAACCAGTACTCATTTATGTATTGCATCTGTGTATTTAATTGTGTGCTTGGAATTAAAATTTGATCACCAAGAGAAGCCTCACACAAATTTTATTGTGTTCACTAAATCATTGCACTGGTTGGCCGTAGACTGTCAGGTATCTCCCCTGGAATGGTGGGCAGGGGCATATCTGTGAATCCATTACATGTCTTGTACAAGCGGCGAGACGTGCCATGATCCTTGCCCCATGCTGACCATAGCAATAGCTAGAAGAGTGCTAAATTGCGACCAGCTTGCAGCAAAGTATTCCATCAAGTTCCAGTGCAAAAGTGGGCGAGCAATTAACGCAAAGCAAATAAAGAGCATTGCTTGTTTTCACCGAGTCATCCATGAGGAGCGATAGATCAGTGCAGAAGTAAAGCATAGTGATTGTACTGCACTTCCAAGCAGGAAGCACAGCATGCATGTGGAAAGAGGAAATCTGACTCTGCTTAAACCTCACTCACACCAGGGGCGTCCCGAGGTTGGGTGACACCCGGAGCGGTAACCGAGTGTCACCCCGCCGAGACGTCATTGCGCACGCGCGGCAGTATTCTGATACCTGACGGTGACCATCTTAGTGATGGACGCCGGCAGAGAGAGGAGGGGACAGCCACCCAGCGGGATAAGGTATGCCGCCGGGTCCCCTCCTCTCTCCTGATACTGTCAGGCGTTCTGTCCATGACCGAGCGCCCGACTTTTCAGAGGAGGGTGACACCAAAATGACTGTAAATCATTTTGGTGTCACCCCTCCCATGGTGTCACCCGGGTGTGATGCCACTGATTCACACTGAGCTACATCAGAAAAAGAGATTGAGCTGAGCGACTTTGAGAGACATTGAGCTATATTGAGCTACAGTGCACATATTGCACTTTTGGCATGGACTTTGTAGCTGCTACATGGGGCTGTATCCAATCAAAAGCGGTCTTGATGTGACATCATTCCTCTTCCTGTTTCCTGCTTATGTTCCTGCTTATATTTCTGTGCAAAAGTGACACTTCTGTAGCGCGACATCGAGCTACACCATTGAAGTCTATTCTGTCAAATCGCACGAAATCCGCCGAAAAATAGGTCATGTTCAAGCGACAAGCTACAGGCGACATTGAGCTGCGGGATGTGAACAGCTCCATTTAAATGCATTGGACGATCATTGAGCGACATTGAGCTGATGTTTGAGCGATTTTTGAGCTGAAATCGTGTTACAAATCGCTCAGTGTGAATGGGGTCTTATATATACTGTACATACCAGTAGGAACATAAACTCTCTAAAGAGAAACACACGTCTTTAAAACAGTAACAATACCAATATTTACACTAGAATGGTCACACTCTCACATAGAGAATTACAAGAAAAAAAAACACTTTGAGGTATAATTTAGGAGAGTGAAGCTAGAAAAGATAATGACAAACAATATGTTCAGTCTGTGTGACTGCAGTAAACAATTTCTAAAAGGGATTCCTGTAATTCCACCGGAGCTCATTTGCATCCAGGCCTCCTGTATGGAAATAGACTCTGATGATTTCTGACAGTGTGGGGGAGCGACTTGGACTCCTCCAGCACAAACTCTATGACTGCTGTCATTTCCAGCACCGCGGCAGAAAGATGCACTATAGTCGCTTGTTTTCCTCCTTTCCTAGCCCAGGACGTGGTTTGTCATCAAGTCACTACCTGCAAATGGCATGTAGTATAATCATTCTCTACACATTCAGGGCTGTATTTAGCATAATGGCAGTAGAAAGTAGAAATAAATATGTATTTCTACATTGAAATTCCATACGTTCTATCCCACTCCTAATGACCATATCCATCTACAAGTTTGTAATTGAAGATTCCCATAGGATGTACTTCATCAATGAAAGCGGTTGTGCTTTGTACAGATGCATGTGGAATAAAGTTTGAATGTCTTTGGAAGATCATCGTGTGCTGGTTCCACAGTTTTTGTACTTCATCAATGCACTGACACAATTTCACTCATCCGTGTGAATATACATTTACTCATGTCACAACTCTAACAGAGCTTGCCTTCTGAACTGCAACTCAACGTCTGAACAATGTAACATGATCATTGCTTGCTGGAAGCAATGCACGATGGAATATGCAGTCTTGAGAAATGGAGATTGCATCATCATCTAGCAGCAGGGAAAGAGATGCAAAGCACACTGGGAATCCAGGATGTTGTTTTGAGTGCTGACTTCTGTTTGCCTATCACTTTCTATATCAAAGAGATTTTGTCATGTAAGCTTTGATTGCATAATTAAAATCCATTCTAGTATGTATTCCAATTACAATGCTGATGTTATAACAGGAGAGGATATGCTGGGACTTTACAGCTGCTTTGACTGTGATAACTATTTCCTTCTTTTTATTAGCTCCTCTGCTCACCCCGGCAAGGTCGACAAGAGAACTATAGGGGTAAGGTGGGGTGCAGGGGATGTAGAGCGTAGCCAGAGGTCTCTCCTTTCTTTGGTTTGATGGTCTGTACTGATATAAGGTAAATCTGCATATAAAGTAACCCCCTATAGCTCATTCTAGCAGTGTTTTTACCTTAATAATCATATGACACAAGGGGCAGGGCTTATACCAAAGGGTATTATAATTCACATGTGCCTAAATATAGCCCTGCTTACATAAAAGTGAGCCTGTGCTTGGCCCATATTTACAGAGGGTTGACCTTTCCACCAATATCGATAGCAGTTCATTTGAAATATCACTATGATCCAATTATTTAAAAATGTTCTAAGGGTACCAGCAAATCTGTCCAAATCTTTGTAGAATAAGCAGCAATGTATTTCTTTTCACAGTGTCTTTGCTTTACTGTATGACATACTATAGGCATGCAAGTACACATGAGCCAATTGCTTTTAATTACATACATTTTCAGGATAAATGAAGCATTGTTTCAATGAGCTGTAAGAGTACCGAAAAAATTGTCAATGCTTTGTATATGAGGTAATGAGAACCCTCCCAATATATCAGGACATACCCTAATGTGACCAAACTCCTCACCTTGTGCTTCCAAAACAAGAACAGCCGCAGCATTGTTAACCGGTCTCCTAGTACATGAATCACTTTAAGAGCCTGAAAATCTATTGTGAAGAGCTACAAAATGCTTGTGTCATTTTTATATTTTGCACATTTTTAATGAAGGTATGTCAAAATTAATTATTTTTAATGTAATTGTTCATAGGAAACCAGCACCCCTTGTTAAGGGCTCCTTGACTACCTTATTACAAGTTGACAGTTTCTCCTGAATCACCAAATCGCTTTGTGCTTTTCTTTAATAGAAGACCTATTTTTTTGTTTTTTTTTACAGCATGAAACGTTGTCAGCTGAGCGACAGACTATTTTCAGTGTGTTAACATTTCTGTGTTTGGCCCTCTGGGCTATGCGCGGGTCAAAATGTAAAGATGGTTTCTCGATACAATACTGCTGTCTTTGATACTGTCAGCATGATGGCCTCTCATTTAACAGGCTTGTTCCAGCTACCCAGGACCCTGTTCAGGATATCTTGCTTGTCTTCTCTTAAGTGAAGTGTTAGTATGGCAACTAAGTAGCATTTGACCGCTGCTTCTTAGTTCATAGATATGGTTGCTGGAAACAAAAAGACTGCAGACTCCTTTGTAGATAAGGACTGACACTTGCTTCTGTGATCTCTTATTTGTTCACATAGTTAAAAAGAGGCTGCAGGCAACAAACAAAATCAATCAGTGAAGTGCAGAAGCTAGCTGGGGAATTCTGCAATTGTTTATAGAGCATAAACTTAATGTAGACCAATTAAGGTGCACAAATTTAAAGTGAAATTATGGCCAGGTTGTGGATAGGGATGTCCAGATACCAGCGCCGATACTTGGAATTTACACGAGAACTACCAGGGTTGCAGCTGGGACCTGGCTCTGGTGCTCCAACACTGTCCTGAAATCATTAGTCTGTATTGTTTTAGAAAAACTGCCACATGACCATAAACGAAAATGTATCAGTACTTGTATCTGTTAGTACTTGGTCAAGTATCAGTACTTGTACTTGGAAAAATAATATCGGTGCATCCTTTATATATATTTATTTAAAAAAATTTAAAAAATGACAGCTTTTGTCAAAATTTGTCAGAATTTTTCTCTAGTCTAGTCCTGGAGCTGGAAAAGTATCTGTACTTGTACTTGTACCGAGTACGGTACTTGGTATCTGAACATCCCTAGTTGTGGATATTCAAATATGTACATAAAATAACTTTAAAGGGTTAGTTCACCTTTTTACAAAAAATGAAAAGGTGAACGAATTCACAAAAATCCTGTTACTCCCCCTCCCCTGTCCTTTTTGGCGCTTATCTATAATGATGACCATTGCCTGCCACACACAACAGCCGGTACAAGTGTTGGGAAACTTGGAAACTTTGCTACCAGCTCCAGAGGCTGTAAAGCAACATAATAGTCCCAATGAGAAGCAGTGATTTGATCAGCTCGGCCAAGTGACTGTATTTAGCATAACGGCACTCGTATGTCAGTTGCTAGGAGAGCTGGGTTAGAGGGGGCAACAGCAATCCTCAGAACTGAAGTGTATCTATGGTCAACAAGTTGAAATGAATATGTATTTCTATATTGCATTTCCATAAGTTCTATCCCACTCCTAATGACCATATACATCTAGATTCTAGAAGTTTGTAATTGAAGATAGAAGTTAAGAAGTCTCAGAAGATTGGTCCAGGGTGTTATGTGGTTCTCAGACCAGCTGGCGTGAACAGTGGGTGAGGGCAGCAGGTGAGGGTTATCATTACAGATAAGTGGCAATGGTGGGTGGGGAGAAGTTAGCGAAACAGTTTGCTGTTAGCTCACGATTTTACTAACCCTTTAAGGGCTTGTTCACACCTAATCACACGTGTTTTTGTGCCTTGAGGTGCATTGCAGCGTGCTTTGACAGGTAGCCTGTTAGAAATGAATGGGCTGTACTGCACCTCAAAGCATTGCAGCGCACAGCAACACAGAGCACACTGTACATTGTGGTGCATTGCAGAGCAGGAGTGTTTGAGGTGCTATTGAAAAATGAATGGTACCACAGCACATGTTCAGTGCAATACTGCACATTGTGGTAGCATAGGCATGTTACCACAATGGGCTGGGGTGCAAAGCAGCACCGACCTCTACATCTGCAGGCACCGTGGAATAATTTGTCCTCATAGTTTACAGATGAAGCTTCTTTTACTTCCACTTTCTCTCTGTAGCTTAATTTTCCCTCCCTGTAGTGAGTTGGCAGCCTTCTAGCCTTCTAACCTGTAATGCAAATCTAAAGCAGGTGCACAGGAAGAGGGGAGAAAGAAAAGTGCTGAGGCCCGATTTAAATTATAGCACAGCTCCTATTGCGAAATGTGAAACTTTCAGGATGTAACTACAGAGGTGAGTAAGGGCTTATTTTAAAGCTCATTTACTGCTTGTGAAGAGCATGTAAATATTTAAATGTCAGCAGCCTGACCACAGTTATTGCGAATGTGACATCTGATGAACCCCAAACGGAGAGGGGAGAATGGAGATTCATATGGAACACAGTGCCACCCCCATTTCACCAAAATGCACAAATCAGCTATAAACACACAGCTGGCCAACAAAATTTTTCATGAAACTACTGATAACAGAAGGTCATGAAATTTTGAGCGGTATCATAAATCCTGCTTAGCCATGAACAGCACAGCCTTGTGCGTAAATGGATAATTGATGTCGTATACAGCATTAAGCTGGGGCCTGGAAAGCCAGAGACTTTTAAAGAAGCCCTATTGTAAAAAATCTGTAAAAAAAAAACAGTTTGAAGCAATACACATCCTGGTCTGTTTTTTTTTTCAAAAGCCAGAACCAGAATCTATTTTTAGCCCATAAATACTGCTATGATAACACTACATTCATAACAAGTGTCTACCCAAATGATAATAAAATAACAATCATGTGGGTGACAAACATGCCTGTGCTATAATGTCGATAAGGCAGATTGTTCACATTACATCTCCTAGGTTATGCATCTGCCCAGTACATATAATGTTTGGTCTCTATCAAATGGTGATTTATTTTCTGTGCAGTCATGTTTGCTGTTGGACAGCAAAAATGGTTATCTGGAAATATTGATGCATTTAGAAAATTTGGCTTTGATGGAGTGTCTGCTGAAATATCATCAACACACTCACCGTTAGTACTGCAGCACACCACAACATATATAGCGTGTATTTTGTTGTGTTACATTAGGAATAAAGGTATAGGTCTGGTTCTGTAATACTGCTGTGTGCTGGCATCTCATTGTAAATAAATGGGCTGCTTTAACACTATGTTTACATGTGTTTGGTTGCAAACCACAAAAAAAGCAGCCAATGTAAAGGGGAGCCTTAAATCAATGTCTTATATTTTCATACAATGGAAACCTTCTTCATTAATAAGGCCACATTCCAAGGCTCAGAAAGCTTTAACTGCACCTCTGCCCAGCACCCTAATACAGCCATCACATTACCCCCAGTTATATAGTCAGCTCTTCAGTCCTCTGTAATAACTTGTTTTATTAATGAGCTGTTTAGCTCTGTGCATCTACAATATTGCTGTTTGTATATTTTTGCTTCTGCGTGTCCAAGGAAATATTTGCACAGCCGGTCCTCCGTTCCCTTTCCCCTAATCATTATTGATTTTCTGCTAACAGCCGACCAGATAAACGCTAATATTCAATTTATAATTAGTCTGGAAATGTAAAAGCAGATGGGTCTGAGTACCATCAGGGATTCAATTTAATTATCAATAAACATGATATTTCTGCTAATCCCTTTTCCTGACATTAGCACAGCTTTACTATGTAAAAGGTGACACACAAGTGTCAGAGCTACAGAGGGTATAATGACTGCAGTTGTCTTTAAGATTCTTTCTAATATGGATAGAACTTAACTCATTTATATACTCGGTGTATTGATACAATAGGAAAAGGAGGCAGTACATAAAGATATTGTAAGGAGATGTACAGTGAAGAGTTTCAAACATCTACCTTCCCTTTCACTGGCGACGATACAGACTAACTGTCGTAGCTGTCAAAGCGACCCCCTCCAGTGGAATGATGGTTGATCCTCACCCAGTCTTCTTCTGGGTTCAGCATCTTTGGCCATCTCGATTGGCCGCCCCGGGAGGATGTAACTCCTGCGCATGCTCACAGGAGTTAATTCATCCAGGAACCCAAGGCAATGGCAGATTGTACACTTGGGGGGTTATTCAAAAAGCTGCCGAAGGCAGCCGTGTGAATAACCCAGCCGAAGTGAAGTGAGCCGAACTACATTCGGCTATTCACTCCGGCTCAGTACGGTTGATTTCAGCCGTACATTGGCTGCCTTCGGCTGCACTTCGGTCCGCTGCATGTTCGGCTGAGCCAAAATGCAGAAGGACTTTGGCTCAGCTTTTGCAATCCTTGTCCCTACACCGCTAAAGCATCTAATACCCCTTTCCATGGGGGAGAAAAGTTTCAGAACCCTATAAATGATCTGTGTCAGTAACAATACTGCTCTCTGAATTATTGGCTGCACAACTACAAATGTAAGCAATGGTGTCACATTTGTCTGTGGGACAGTGCAGCATAAATACATTATTGAGGGATCTATCTCGTAAGGGGAGACCTGATTTGTCTCTGCTGCAGTTCAGTAGCACTTATAGATCTGGTCCCTCCTCCCAGCCAGTGATTGGACTGGGAAGGAGAAACTGAAGACTCATCAGCTCATCTCTCTGCCACTGTGCTCCCTTTTTCTGTGAGCATGCTCTTTGCACTGCAGCACAAATGATTGGCTCCTTGTGCTGATTCTTCTCCCCCCCCATCCTGAGCTCTGATGTATAGGGTCTGTAAGAGGCTGATACCAAGTCAAATAAGGCACCTAGGGTCACCATATTCATTACAATCTGACTATATAATCTCTGTACAATCAACTTTAGTTTTACCAAAAACGGCTTTTTTTCTGGTGGTATAAAAACGCAAACATTTTTTCAAAAAGGCGCCCTTTGTGGCAACTGTTATCACCCCGCACAGGGTGATGACGCTTGTCTGTCGCTATGTCCGTACAATTGCCGTACAGATGATGCGCAAGTGTCCGTATGGTAAGTGTGCAGACCCAGCACCAGAAAACAAGCATCATTATCCCATGCAGGGTGATGATACTTGTCTTCTGGAGCCACTTACCACCCAAAAAAAATGACAGACGCATTCTCAGTGCGTCCCCGCTACCACAACCAAAGTGGCTGCTGGAGTTGAGGTTTACTGTCGGTCGTCATGTTGGTCGTGGCAACGGGGGGACACTACGCATGCGTGCATGCACAGTGTGTCCCTGCCCACAATAAAAATGGCCGCCACATGCTTTTTGTATACAAGAAGGCGCTGTGAGTACCAGCACCTTTTTGCCCAGAGAAAAGCACTAACCAAAACTATGTAATATGAGGACCTGCCTAAACTATTCCATTTATATCCAATCATTCAGGCCCTCATACTGCATTCCTGTTGATGGATCCAAAGGAGATTGTACAATCAGACTGTAACATGTGCAGTGAGTTTTATACTACTTGCATAAAAAAACTAATACAAAGCTACATTAATTTGTGTCTTTTATATCGTCCTGATGTTCAGCTTTAAATGCAAAATGCATCTCCTGGAATGGCTGCAAAAAGCAGCAATAAGGGACAGCAATTCCCATCAGGTGATTCAACCAGAAAATGGCCACCCAGAACTAAAATATTAGTTTTAGCTGGGTTTGGCATTTAACCTTTTTTATATGCTCTGTCTAGTAGTAGACCCGTCGTGGAGACATTATCACTCCATGCCTCTTGCAGAGTCTATATTGCACATATGTCCTGTACTGTGTTGCTAAGTAATCATTAGCAAGATGAGTGGCCAGGCTGGAAGTACGCAGGAAAGCCACTTAATGTACTTACTGAGAGCCCTCATGCAGAGCAGATGGCCAAGAGGCTTTAACAACCTTACTTAAAAATTTTTCCCCTCTATTTTTAATCTCTAAAATCCCCAGATTCATAATTGGCAATTGTAACAGTGGCTGAAGTGTGTAGAACTTGTGTTTCCGAACATCGATATTAGTAGAACTAGAAGGATGCTTGCACTGTGTGTGGCTGAGAATACTTGCCGCTGTCACCAATAATATTCCACCTTGGGGGTAAAGTGGGATTTTATATGTAGTTTCTTAAATTATATATCTGGGCAACATAATAAAAAAAATACATATGACATTCATGACTGCAGTACATGAATATTTTCCCATGTTTGGTCTCTTTAAGGGCCCGTTCACCACCAGACACAGTGCGTTCCGGCACGATTTCTGGCCGGAAAACACTGGATCGCATAGCGGCTGGCTCACTATGTTGTGGGACGGGAGGGGGCGTGGCGGTCCATTGAAGTGAATGCCACCATGGCCACGCCCTCCGACCGCAATGTGATAGACTGCACAGGAACGCTTGGCACATCATAGTATAGTATATAATACTATATATCTATATGATACATCATAGTGCTTGCAGCATTTTGTCTGACCGGACTGAGCCACAGGCATTGATGTTCCTTACGTTCCCGTGTGGCCAATCACATTGCGTGGCTATGGTGCCATTCACTTCAATGGACCACAACGTCCCCTCCCGCCCCACAACATAGTAAACCGGCTGCAATGTGAGCCAGTGCGTTTGGGCCAGAATCGGGATGGAACGCAATGTGTCTGGTGTAAACGGGCCCTAAAGAAGAACTCCAGGAGATGTAAAAATGAACCTTTACTATGCGGCTTTATAAAAAGTGAACTCACATCTCAGTCATGTGCCCTTCTGACAATGTGCAATGGGTGATGTCTTTCTTAGGTGGAGATGCAGGTTTGGTTTTGAATGTGCACCCGCTACTGAAGCATGGGTGCATGAAACAGGAAGTACAGATTCTAACCCACACTTTCAACAAAAAATAGCATGTTTGTTCAATGCATTGAGTAATATTTATGCAGCAAATGAGGTGAAGGTAAACATGGTAATGTCATTAACCAATAGTTTACATTGAGCATGTTACACACATTCAAAAAACACTTCAGTGAAGTACAGAGATTCAGTAGCACGTGCTGTCCTTCCCAATGCTGCCGCTCTTTCCCTCGCATTTGCCGGCAGTTGCTGTGTAAATACAGAAGCCATTATAGCAGCTGCTATGAAAAAAGTGACCTTCTGACACAGTATTTATAAACACTCTTCAAAAACAGAATAGAGAGATACAAAATAGCATTGTTACTTTTGTATTTACTCTGTTTCATTCATCTCTAGATCAAAGGGACCAGCTTTGATCTGCCTAGGATGTCAGGTAAAGTACAAATATATGAAAATCTAAACAAGTACCAAATCCAGTTACAATGTGATGCATATACCTCAAAAAGTAAACAAAAAACCTCCATTTCCAGTACGGTCCGGTGCGGTTTGAACCCGGCATGCACTGGATCGTGTGCTTCTGTTGCTGAATCCCTCCTACTGTGAACTGCAGTATCTGGGAAGGGGAGTGTGTGAGACACAGATGAAGGAGGATTTGGCTCAGTCAGAGAAGGTGAGGGCCCAGTCACACCATATCCAGGGCGTTCTGGTGCGGTTCGAGCTCGGAACGCACTGGAATGCATAGATCAGGCTGGGCAGAGTTTTAGGGCGGGAGGGGGCGTGTCGATGCCATTCATGTCAATTGCGATCACCCACACCAGAATGCGAGGTACAGGAATGCTGTCCGTTCCAATGCAGTGGGATCAGAAAAAATAGTGCATGCAATATTTTTTCCTGTACCTCGCATTCCAGCACGGGTGATCGCAATGCGGGGAAGTGGGTGTGTCTGCAGTGCCATTGACATGAATAGCATTGCCACACCTTCTCCCCCCACAGAACACTGCCCAGACTGATCTATGCGTCCCCTGTGTTCCGTGCTCGAACCGCTCCGGAACGCCCTGGATATGGTGTGACTGGGCCCTCACCTTCCCTGACTGAGCCAAATCCTCCTTCATGTCTCACAATCTCCCCTTCCCAGACACTGCAGTTCACAGTGGGAGGGATTTAGCAACTGAGGCAGTGCTGTCAATCCAGAGAGCAGTAGGCAGAACTAGGTCTGGCCTGGTCCTGACTGACAAGCTACAGCCTTGCTATTCAGCAATGACAAGGCTAATACCCATGCCTTTTGCAACATTTTTTTAATCCTGACATTTTGGTGTCGCCCCCCCCCTGAAAAGTCGGGCACTCGGTCATGGACCAAGTGCCTGACAGTTTCAGGACAGAGAAGGGGATACCTTATCCCGCTGGGTGACTGTCCCCTCCTCTCTCTGCCGGCGTTCATCACCAAGATGGCCGCGGCCAGGAATCAATAAGATCGCCATGCATGCGCGATGACGTCACGGCGGGGTGTCACCCGGTAACCACTCCAGGTGACACCCGGCCTCAGAATGCCCCTGGTCTATAGTTTAAGTTACCCTTAAACACATATGCTTAGCCCATAACCTAAACAAAATTCTTAACTTCAATCTCATTTCAACTAATCCTAACACTCACTTTAACACTGAACTCTGGCCTTCCCCTCAGTCTTTCACAGTTGTACCAGCTCCTCTCCTGGACTGTTATTGCTTACTCCTGATTCCTCTGCACACTGTGAACTTCTCACAATGTGCATTAAAAGCTGCAGCAAGTTCATTTCCTGGCTGGAGGATGTCCAGCATCATCTGTCTTGTTCCTCCACAGCTAATTTCTATTTTCGGAAATCAAGAAAAAAATGCTCTTGGTGCAAAATTGACCACTGCAGGAGATTGTTGGGTAATTGTTAAGAGACTAGTCTCATGAGATTCATTTTAGAGGCTATACTTGATGGCAAATGGTCCATTATTCTCCTAAATCAGATAATTTGAGCATTTAATGTCCTATTCCTATACAGTTCTATGGAGGAGAAGAAAATAAAAGTATTTGTGCTACTGTTGCAGTTTACAAAGACGTCATTCTCGTGAGATTTTACAAAAGTGATTTTGTTGCTAAAAATTCCCTTTGTGTCCCCAGCCTAATAGTGATCCTTACACAATGAGATTGTTTCCCATTTCCAAGATTAAACCCTTTCCTCTCCAAAGGCCCAAGGGTTCACATTGGCAGCTTTTGCTTATCTGTGACTGGCATTGTACCAGAACATTTTAGATCAGTAGATTTCCATTTACTCTAATTGTGTATTAGTAGGAATAAGAATTAGTAGGAATAAGGTAATAGACAAGTACATTTCATTTAGTTCCGAATGGACATTCATGCAAATTTCGTTAAATTTGGATGCATCTAAATTTCTGAATTCACACTCATCCGAATGTGAACAATGTATTATTATTATTATCATTAGTATTATTATTATTATTATTATTATACAGGATTTATATAGCGCCAACAGTTTGTGCAGCGCTTTACAATATAAGGAAGGCATTACAATCACAATACAATTCAAGACAAGAGGGTAAGGAGGGCCAAATCCGAATGTATGTTCAACAAAAAATCGGATTCGTCTGAATTTCGTTCTAAATTAAACTAAATTGGACATGTGACTGTTCTCTGTCCAATCAGATTTTTTTTTTGGGGGTTACATTACAGGCACGGTCATGTGACTTCCTGTTGTGGAATAGACCGGGTCAATAAGAGCAATGGGAGAGCACACTGTGTCAGAACTAAAATGACCGAACAAACCCCCAAAAAGTTAATTATTAAGTTAATTTATAATTAAAGAACCTCATCTGAAAAGATCCAAAAATTCGGATGGAACCGAAATCCAAATAACGAGCCGAATCTAATTTCGAATCCGAAAAACGCAAGAGAATAAAAATATGAATCGATCCAAAACAAAATAAGAACAAATTCTTTGCGGGGTTACATGTCTATAAGGTAGCACAAAACAAACCTACCATTAAAGTGTTCAAAAGAGCTCCAAAGACTCACTGCTCTATTCCAACCTTGGCTGCATTATATTCACACTCTGAGTGCAGAGTGCTATAGTGTGCCTCTCACTTCCCACTGCTTTTCACCTCTATGGTTAAGCCCAGGTGGTGAAACGCGTGAGAGGTGCTGGCGTGGGAGACATTCATGGTAATGTACATGCTGATCATCATCATCATTCTTCTGGATCTGTCTTTTTGATATTTGCTTAGATTTATTTAAATAATTCTAGTCTCTGTGCGGCTTACCATTAAAGTGTATTTGACCCTAATAACAAATATATTGCAGCTTACCAGTTCTCAGCTGTGACAGCTGCATTCGATTTCTTTTTTAGGCTTTGATATTCATTTATTGTCAGTGTCACCTGATGATTCTGCCAGTAACACACTTCCTGTCCTAAGGTGACAACTCTCACTCGCTGTACTGTTGTCAAACTTGTCACCCTAGAACAGGAAGTGTGTTAGAACTGCAGAACACCTTCCCATCTCCTCATCTCTGTAGTCCACAGTGAGAACTGGGAACAATCCCAACTGACAACAGTGTAGCAAAGGCAGAGTGCACAGGAAGTGATCAGATTTCTGGCAGGATCAGCAGTTATTTTTTCCACTTATCAAACGCATATAACAAAACACTTTCAACGGTCTCTTTAAACACAAAAGGGAGCAACTCCAAAAAGTGAGGGGTCACATACACTTACATAAAACGTACATGACATCTTACCTTACATTTGCCAGAACGTGACCTAGATGCTCTGAAATCAGCCAGAAGAAGGTTCTATATCTGACACAGAAACTGGGGGCCCATTCACACCAGAAGCATTGGGGCTGCACTGGCTGCTTTCTCCAGCGCAGCCTCAATGCATACATAAGGCAATTTGTCTTGTTTTAAATTGGCTCAGTTAACACCACCGCAGCACTAAAAAAGGTATGGCATCTTGTACTTTGTTTTTAGCACTGTGTTTATCTCACTATGCTTTGCCAACAGAACGTAATTAAATATCATATGTGACATTTAAAAAGTGCTAACAAAAAAAAAAAGCAAACAGCTCTGGGATCAGCGCATCAGCACTGTTCCTGCCATCGCACACCAAGAGCCATGCGATTAGTTCAACTTGCTGTTGTGAATGGGTCCTAAACACCATGTCTGGCCTAAGCCAAACACTGCACATCATCATAAACACATCGCCTCCACTGTGAAGCATGGCGGTGGCGGCAGCGGCATGCTCTTGGGATGCTTTTCTGCAGATATTCATGCAGAATTTATAGTAAAGTCACTGAGAGGTCATCTTTAATGCTGCCTTCAGCAGTTACAAAGAGCGTGAGCAATTTGATTGGTTTTTCTCTTGAGGAAAAACTGTGGATAATATATTTCATAAACTATTCATGAGTATACTGTACCCCCCTCAAAATGTTTCATTTCAAGTATTCATTCAGCAATAACTTTATTATGGAATTGATACATATATTGCTCTTTTGGGACCAACAAGGCTTTCTTTTGATGGTTCTGTGTTAAAATTACAGTTTATATCAATTATATTTTATATTACAGTGTGTGTGTGTGTATATATTATATATAAAATGTGTGTGTTTTCCTTTTCATCACTATGATGGTCAGTCTCAGCAATTGCATGACACAGAGCTTTGCCATGGCAAGAACTACATTGCCAAGCCTTCCCATTCCTCTTACAACAGAGGAATGGGAGAGTATGGGAACTAATGAATGGATATCTCATTCATATTAGTTCCTGGTGAAAACAAGCTGCAGCAACAAAAAATACACGTTGTAATAATTGTAAACCCTTTCACTCTTACCTCCTCCTGTATATCTCAGCTCCATTCTGTCTCTGCTCTGACCTGTATAGTAACCCATCCACCTCTCTTATCCTGCACATCTGTACATTACACCCCTTATCTCCATCCTCCCACTGTATGTGACTGGTTATATTGACCCCTTCATCTCCACCTTCCTCTGTGTATGTTCTGTACATTTAATGTATCTAGTGCACCATTACCAAGCTCCATGTTTTAACCCCCTCAATACCCGGATGCTTGGGGTGTATACTTCCCTAAAACGGTTATTTTGGGGGTGTTTGTAGTGTCCCGCATTTTTATTTGATATGATTTTATTCCAAAGTGTTTGGACTTTTTTATTTTATATAGTATAAAATAAAAGCTCATTGGTTATTAAATAACAGCAGAAGAAAGGTATATACGTCTTATTAAAAAAAACTGTATAAAATGTATTTGGGTACGGTGTTCTAAGACAGAGTAATTCTCAGTCGAACTATCTCAGCGCTGAAAACCTGAAAAATTGCCTGGGAATAAAGGGGGTTTACCGTGCCGGTGTTCTATCGTTACATAAGACCCCTGACTTTATCGTACTTCCGGAGGTGTATGCAGGGACGTGTGAAGGGCTCGGCCCTGTGCGCTTGCGCGCACTGTGGCACCAGGTACATAAATCTCATGGACCAACGCAGCTTCCATCGGACCCATAGCGTTATAGGACTGTGGGGGGTGTGTGCAGGAGTGTGGCAAGGGCTTTGTTGTCCTCGCAAGCACATTGCGGCACCATGTCCATAAATCTCACGGACCAACGCAGTTTATCTGCAGCTCCAAGTCCAGATGTCTGGACTGGCGCATGCGTGATAGTCAGCATGAGTTCTGGGCTTGGAGCCACTGATAAGCTGCGTTGGTCCATGAGATTTACGGACCTGTTGCCACAGTGCGCTTGCATGCATGGCCGAGCCCTTCACCCCCCGAAGTTCGATACAGTTTCGGGTCCGGTGGAATGATAGAACCCCGGTTCTGAAGGAATTAAAGGAACAGTGGGTCTTTGCAGAGAAATGTGTGGAAATGTTTATAGTAGGGATGAGGGGCAATGTAGAGTGTAGTGGGTACACCCTAAAGTCCTGCAGGGAATGCCTAGTATGTCCTAGGACTTTAGGTGGCCAAATAGTAGACTTTGTTATAGAAGCCTATTACAAGCAAAAAGTGGCAACTAAATGTGTCAAACACATTTTAAAACACTGACAACGTACATTACAGATATTTCATGTAATAATTTGTAGCTACTTTGCTGCACAAAGTGGTGTAACTCTGTTTTTATTGAAAGCATTTTTACAATACATAAAGTAAGTGGCAAATGATAAAAAAAGCAGTAGCAGATAAAGAGTAAGTGATTACATAAAATATGGTGACATCTCCAAATGCATGATAAAACTGGATAGTATATCTCCACCGTTCTTATCAAGTCCACATGAAAGAAATACAAAGCCAAGGAAAGATAGAAGAATATGTAGAAGAAGAATATATGCACAAGGCACTTGCTAGGAGGAAGTTTATGGATGGGTGGGAGGGGGTTAGGAAATGTTTCCCTTACCTTATTTTGATTACCAGTCCTTTTTCAAGTGACACTATACTCATGAACTGAAGCTCAAAAATGCATTCAAGTACGTTAACTGTTAACAAAAATTAGGGATGCACTGATACCGAAACTAGTATCAGTGCCGATACAGAGTATTTGGGTGAGTACTTGTACTCGCCCAAATGCTCCCAATGCCTATCCTGATACCGGAACTTCCAGTACCAGGAAGCCGGCTGGCGAGGCATTACACGCCGTCCAGCTTCCTGATTGGCCAGGAAGCCGACTACATGCTCCCTCATCACCAGGGAAGCCGGGCGTCAAATCATTGCAAGCCAATCAGGAAGGTTGGGATGCTGGCCAATCAGGAAGCCAGCTGGTGAGTCATTACCCGCCCCCAGCTTCCTGATTGGCCAGAAAGCCGACTCCATGCTTCCTCATCACCTGGTGACGAGGGAGCATGAAGATGGCTTCCTGGCTAATCGGGAAGTCGTTCGGCGAGTCATTACACGTCGCCTGGCTTCCCGGCTAATCAGGAACCCGGGCAGCGAGTCATTACATGCCGCCCGGCTTCCTTAATGGGACTTCCGGTATCGGTATTCGCTATCGGCGACTTCCGGAAAAAAATATTGGTACTTATGGTATTTATATTGAGATTGTAGCCCATCACATTGCAACAGCAGCGCTAGCAAGTAAAAGAAAGTAAATACGGTGTGTTAAAAAAGAGTAAAATATAATAAAATTAATGTAAAAAAATGAAGAACCCCCCTTACATACATGCAAACACATGCACATGCATACAGTAATGCAGTAAGATGTACACATGTACATACATAAGCTTTTAGTTTACCCACTTGCCATCCGGGGCATTTTCCTACTATTTGCGCACACATGATAAAATATACATTTTTGGCTAGAAAACAGCTTCAGACCCCCAACAATGATTTTCTGAAAGCTGAGGCCCTGTAGAATACAAAAATGCTAGGTGCAATTTTTTACGTTGCACGGTTTTGCGCAAATGTTTATCAAACCCGTATTTTTAAGAAAAAATTAACTAAATTAAAATTTAGTGCACAGAAGCATAAAATACCCAATTTTTTTGTAAAATCTGAAAGATGAGATCACGTCGGGTAAATAGATACCAAACATGTCAAGCCTTAAAATTGCGTTCGCCCGTGAAGCCGCAAAAAATGTAAATACCCAAAATTTCGCATAGGGAACATTTTAAACGCTTTTACCGCTCATCAGTTTAGTGATAACAGTCATTGACAGTGCTAGAATTATTGCTCTCGCTCCGACGTTCGCATCGATATGTAACATGTATAGCGCAATTGTCGTTTTTGCACGTAGACGCACCGACGCGTGTTTGCGTGTGTATGTGTGTGCACGTGGGGGACATGGGTCTTTAAATTTTTTTTTTCCATTTTATAATTTTTCTTTTATGTTACTGTAATTTTTGTTCTTGTTTTAACCACTTCAAAGGGCCGCCGTCTATAGACCCGGAATTGGTTAAAGGAGTTGTAAAGTCCCAGCATATAATATCCTGTTATAAATTCAGAATTGTAATAGAATACATACTAGAGTTGTTTCTGATAATAGAATCAAAGTTTACTTGGAAAACAAAATCCTTTTTATGTAACTGCCTTCCGTCTACCCATCACTTTCATTATCTTCCTGGATTCCCAGTGTGCTTTGCATCTCTTTCCCTGCTGTTTGATGTAATGCATTCTCAATATCTCAAGACTACATACAGTATATGTCATCATGCATTGCCGCCAGAAAGCAATGATGAGGTTACATTATTCAGATATTGAGTTGTAGTTCAGAAGGCAGTGTTGTGCTCTGTGAGTGTTGTGACACCAGGAAGTGCATATTCACAGGTCTGAGTGAAATTGTGTCAGTGCATTGAGGAAGTACATACTATGGGCATCTTCATTACTAAAGTTTACAAACCTCTAGATCCTTGGTTCTCAACTGGTGGGTCGTGACCCAGAAGTGGGTCGCGACCCCGTGTTCAGTGGGTCGCCGCATGAGTGGGTCTTCCAATTTTCTAGGTGAGAGGCTCCTCTGCCTCCTTTTTAGTGCATCACTATCAATTCTTGCGCCATTCACAATAGGCTGCCTGGCGCCGAGTGTCAGCTTGAGGTATGATGGGATGGGGCTATGGCCGCAAGGGAGCTCCATCCATCCGTGTATTGCTTACAGCTCCCTCACGTGTCCTGTAGAGGTGCCAGGACCGGAGTGACGTCACATTCTGGTTCCCGCCACCTTTACAGGGCATGCAAGGGAGCCATACAAGCAATGCACATATGGATGGAGCTCCATCACAGCACAGCAACCCAGGCTGAGTCCACTCCAGTTCTCGTAAGGTAGGGAGACTGGGTGGACCTTAAAAAAAATAAAAAAACTTTTTAGAGTGTGTATGTGTGTGTGAGAAGTTCTGTGAGTGTGTGAGATTGTGTCTGTGGTTGTGTATGTATGTCAGTGTTTTTGACGGCCCGTTCACACTAGTACAGTGTGTTAATCGCACAGTCCCATGCGAATAACGCACTATACCAGGCAATCACACCTACTGTGCACTCTGGTGTGGGAAATATGTTGTGTTACCATTCATTTAAATGGTAGCCCAAACGTACCTCCCACCCAAAGTTTGTACGCCCGCACCTGAATGCGCAGTATCCTAATGCCATGCGTTCCATTCCAGTGCGACTTGGGTCACGACTTAATGACAAAGGACAAATGTGGGTCCTGAGGTTACACAGGTTGAGAACCACTGCTCTAGATGGATATGGTTATTAGGAGTGGGATAGAACTGATGGGAATTCAACATAGAAATATATATTTATTTTTAGTTTTTGGCTATAGAGACTCTTTAAATCTACATTGATGGCCATTGACACCAACTGTTTGTAAACATGATGACTGCTTGGGTAAAAGATAATGGCAGTGGTTCTCAACCATTCTAGGGCCGGGATCCCTTGGTAACATTTGTCAAGTTGTGGTGACCCCCAACGGAGCGCTGGACTCCAGAATTAGTAAGGCGCTTGACTTGGGACTAAAAATAGAAGCACACTCACAAGAATACAAGCCCTCCCCAGCCCCTGCTACCGGCTTGCCTGCTCTGTCTCCATGCAGCCTTCTCAGCCCAAGCACTGCTTAGACGTCCGACTATTGCAGCGCTCACATTGTATGGGAGGCAGGAGGATAGCAGCAGCTGTGAATAGAAAAGCCTTGCTGTACACACTCCCCGGCCACTAGATGTTGCTGCAGTGGCCGGGGAGTGTGGATAGCGGCACTTTTATATTCACAGCCTCTGCTGTCCTCCCGCTGACTGACACTGCTGCGCTTGGAGGAGGCTGAGGAGCCTCTTACCTAGCGCAGCAGAAGTGGGCAAGTGAAGGCGTCTACAGCCCTGTGTAAGCACTGACAAGTCGGTTTGGAGCTTACACATGGTTTTCTTTTCCCAGTCCCGGAGGCCAGATGTGGCAGGGTGGAAGGTATGAAAAATTAGTATTTACTGTGGAGGAATCCACTTTAAAGGAGAACTATGGGGTGAGTGCTTTTCACTCACCTCATAGTTCTAGCTGACCTGTGACAAAGAGACTGTCACAGGTCGGCTCAGTAGATAGGGAGGTGAGCGAACACATACCGGCGTTCGCTCACCTCTCGTTCCTGTCACGGCTCTCTGCCGTGTCAGGGGAGGGGCTGGATTCCCCCCTCCCCGATCCGCCAGCGCTGACTGGCGGAACGGACGGGGCGGGTACAGCTGGCTCTGCCTCTAGATAGGCAGAGCCAGCTGTCAGTCACGCAGCTGGGCGGATCCCGGCATAATTGTTGGGATCCGCTTTCAGCTGCGGCGTCTCAGTATACCGCGAGCTGTAGCTCCCTATATACTGAGCCTAGGGTGACGGGAGGACGCTAGTTTGTGTCCTCCCGTTACCCTAAGGAGAACTATGGGGAAAAGACTTAACCTCATAGTTCTCCTTTTAAGAGCATAAGAACCTCAGAACACCATGCCTAAAGCTTGTTCTGTATTTTAGTCTGAGCCCCTACGTAAAAGCATACCTCTTCTCTTGAAGGCAACATGGCATGCCAATTATGACGCATTAGAGTATATTCGAGTATAGCTTTGTTGTTTTCAGCCCTAGACCAAAACAAGCACTTAACCCCTACAATGCGGAGGTAGCCTCACTACAAGGGTTAATAAAAAATGTAATGTGGAACTCATGGTTCTTCATGTTTCCATCCTTCCTTATTAGGTGTGTACACTATAAAAGTGGAGTAGAAAAGAGGATATCCAGTGGCGTAGTGGCCTTGCAGCACTGGGGGTCGCTGGTTCAAATCTTGGCCAGATCACTATCTGCAAAGGAGTTGCTTGTGTGGGGTTACTCTGGTTTCCACCCACACTCCATAGACATGCTGGAAGGTTAATTGGCTCCTCTCTAAGTTGGCCCTGTATGTATGTGAGATAAGGACCTTAGATTGTAAGCTCCTTGAGAGCAGGGACTGATGTGAATGTGCAACTATGTAAAGTGCTGCGTAAATTGTCAGCGCTATATAAATACCTGTAATAAATAAATAATAATGCTTATAGCAACAAATCAGATAGAGCTTAATAGAAATGTTACAATTAGTAGATTGGGTTGGCACACCTTGAATTCTCCTAGTGCTCACTGAACTTTTGTGCTGTTGTAGAGACAATTACTTAATCAACTAATTAATTAATGCTGCACCTTCTGCCTGTTTTTGCCATCCTCCACCACTATATTCATTATCGCAATCACACAAAATTGTCATTCACTGCTAATATTCTGAAATTACAATATTATTTACTACACTCGAGCAGATCAATAGGGGTGATTCAGAACTCACAGCAATGTGGCCGATTCTCTCCAAGCTGAGGTCGTTTTTTTACTTGATTTTATTTAACTTTTTTTGTTAACTAAAAGATATTGCTGTCACAAGGTGGATAGGAAGCCCCCTATATCAAAGCTCAATAGAAGTGACATGTTTTCTTTAAGTAGACATTAGAGGTCTATTAGACCCCTAATGTCTCCCCTGGACTCCACTGAAGCTAATCAAGCACAGATCATGCTTGATTAGATTCATCCCTGGCAACAGCACTGAAAGTAAAGCTGGCCATACACCGTTCAATTATCTGCCGATTTTCTGTGGTCAGATGTAAAAGGTGCAACAGATTCCTCCATGTACGCTAAACTATGTGGATGGAGTAATGGGCCAATCTGTTGCACTTTCTCCATCTGACCACAGAAAATCTGCAGATAATTGTAAGGTGTATGTGCACCTTAAAGGTGATTCAATGCTTGCCGGTTCATTTACTGGAGGGAGGATCCCCAATATGACAGTTTTGCTGGAAGTGGTAAACCTGATCAGTTCACTTAAACTGGTTAAAATGTTCCAAGGAGCTGTTTTTAAGTTCACTTCCAGCACTGGCAGTGTGCTTAAAGGTCCACCAATAGGGAGACCACACCCCAAGGATTTGACCAGCTGTATAGCTGCCCAATCATTTCCCCACACACTGGAAGGTGCTGCCCCCCCATCCCCAGCTGACTACCCCCTCCATGTTTGTCAGGCTTTAGTAACCCTCCTGTGGGCCTTGAGCGGGCATGTCAGTTGTTGAGGAAGATCAGTGAACTTCCTTTCATTGATCTCCCCTCCAGTGAATGGACGCAGAAGAGTATTTCATCACTTTCTGTTTCAGTGCCGTAGTCAAGGATGAAGCTTATCAAGCAGGATCTGTTCTTGATTAACTTCAGTGGTGTGCAGGGGAGCCATTAGGAGTCGAACAGAACCCTAAGGTCTCATTAAAGACAGCCTGTCTCTTCTATTGTGCTGTCATATTGGGGGGTTTTCACCCCCTATATAATATAATATCTTTAAGCTATAAACAAATCGGATCGGATGCGCCTACATATGAAAACAAAAATGGTGCCACACATGTTAGAAGATTAGAAGCCATGACAAGTTTTGTTTGCTCTCTGTGTCCATGTTTGGAAGATTAACTCTCTACTCCACTTGTCCTGGTGATTATTGTAAAGGGAAATCCAAAATTTGACAGTTGTCAGCAGACAAAGAGTTGAAGAGAAATCTTTCAATGGGGACACTTGTTGTGGATACAACTATTAGAGGGGGGATTTCCTCTCACTTTTTAAGGCCGGCTCACAACTAAGCATCACACTAAATGCACAATATTGTGTGTCCAGCGCACGCAATCCTACAGTGCACCTAGCGTGCGGTACCATGCACTAGGTGCATTGCATTGCTATTCATTTGAATGACAGCCTAATACACCTCTGCCAGGGGTGTAAGGCTGGGCCGTGAGTGGAACCCCTTGGCAGTGACAAAGAGTCCAAAAACGAGGTACAGAGGGAAAATCCAAAAGCGTAGTCAGGTCCAAGTCTGGGTCGAGGCAGGCAGCTAGTTTCAGGAGCGAGAAGGCAGGCCGAAGGGTCGATAACGGGGGTTCAGGCAAGGGTTCAGGAAGCAACAGGTTTACACACAGGGAGCTGGCGATCACACCATGGGAGTAGAGTAACTTAGCAATAAGCCAAGGCTCTGACTGGTTTAAATACCCAGGGAAACCAAGGACCACCCCCTGGTTGCAGAGGCGACCAGGAAGCTTCCCTAACCAGGAGCCAATAGCAGGGCTGATGGGGCAGATGGTGTGTGCTGGGGACCTCCCCCAGCCTGGCTAGCACCTGAAAGCGTGCACATGCGCGCAGCCTGTGTACTGCGCCCGTAGCATATTTTGCGCATGCGTGCCGGCCGCCCCAGCACCAGGAGTCCTGCCAGGAGGAGGGGAACCCTGTGCCCTGCGCCACCACTGGCGAGCCTGGTAAGGAGCGGCACTTCTGGTTCCCTGACAACCCCCCAGTGGCCATGCTTCAGCCAGGGTCGTCGCTATAATGAGGCAGCCTGAGGCAGTTGCCTCAGGTAGCATCTCATTAAGGGGCAGCAAAGGTTGCTAAGAGCTCTTAGAAACCTGTGATCTCCTGTCCGGCTTCCCGTCCAGCTCACTGACATCATCGGTTACCAGGGAGAAGGACACTCTAGTTGGCGCCCCGCCGAGCTCCTGGCAACCAGTGACGTCAGTGAGCTGGGTGGGACCAGACAGGGAGCAGCTCTCTGTCTGGGGTTACACAGCCACCTGTCTCACTGAGTTCACTGTAAAGCACCCCTCTCACCGCAGTATCAACATCACCCTCCGTCATGCGGCACTCGCTGCCAAGTTTCCCCCTCCAGCACTATCAGCAGCAGCCGCCCCCCCCCCCCCTCCTCTACAGCCTCAGGCAGGATATAGGGCAGGGATGGCCTTGATTGAAGCTCAGCACAACATGCAGTACGCTAATATTAAGCATTGCGGTGGGAGAAAGTAGTGCATGCCACCGAATTGTGGCCTCATGTAATGTGCTGCAACACACAGCTGCTGGGTGGTATGTTGGGGCGCCAATCAAATGAATGGCAACACACCTAGCGTATGGTACTACCTGCAAGGTGTGTCATCCAGTAGCACGTATCGTGCATTTAGTGCAACATAGGTGTGAATAGGCCGTTTAAAGGATTCCTCTCACTTCCTGTTGTGGCTCTGGGATAGGAACTGAGGGGGAATCTCCACAACAGGACAGGAACAGCAAGAAATACGTGGAAGATTTTTCTACTAGTATCGGTATTGGTGCCGACACAGAGTATTTGAGCAAGTACTCGTACTCGCCCAAATGCTCCGCCCTGATACCGGAACGTCTGGTCAGAGTGAGATTTACTCTGACCGGCAGTGCTGCGAGGGAACATGGAGCCGCCTTCTCGGCCAATCAGGAAGCCAGGCGGCAGGTAATGACTCGCTGCCCGGCTTCCTGATTGGCCGGGAGGCGGACTCCTTGCTGTTTGACCGGCTCCTAGCTGATAACTGATTGGCCAGGAAGCCAGTCAGCCAATCAACATGGAGCCGGCCAAATAGCATGTAGCCGGCTTCCCAGGCAATCAAAAAGCCGGCAGCAGGTAATGACATGCCACTCGGCTTCCTGATTGGCTGGGAAGCCAGCTCCATGCTGATAGGCTGGGAAGTATTGACACGCTGCCTGGTTCCTGATTGCCCAGGAAGCTGGCTCCATGCTAGCGGAAGTACCGGTATCGGAATCGGTATTCGGTATTGGCGAGTACCGAAAGATAAATATCGGTACTCGATACTGAAAAAACAGTATCAGTGCATCCCTAGTGCATACACTTACCTGCTTGCTGCATATATGGTGCAATTTCCAGGAAGTACATTATGAAAGATAAGTGGATGTAACATGTGACCTTACCACGCGAAAACCACAGAGGTGTAAAAAATGGCCCTTACAGCATACCAGCATTCTCACATTTCCCACGCTGACCTCTTCAATAATGACACTTGACATCCTGTAATCTCTAGATGTGTTAATTATCAGCAGCCAGAATATATATGGGAATCGGCTTCGGCCTGTAAAAAGACTGAAGGCTTTATTAAATAAAAGAAAAAATTCACAATGAAAATTCCGGCTCCTAATGAGTATTATTTGTAGTGGAATCTCGCACAATTGTTTTTCTATTTTAGGAGCAGTTGACTTGAGAGTCAGAGCAGCAGTTGGCTTCGATCGCACCAGTGAGTGGGGTTAGGGCCAGGCGTTCATTTACATCATCTCCATGGCAACAGGTTGATCTGTCAAAGCGCCACATGAGCTAGATAGACTGCATTAGGCTATCAACACTTTCATATCTTGCTATATGCTAAAGCGACTAACAGGATTTCACAAAATATCACTTGTTACATATGGCTGAGCATTTTGTTTCTCATCATCATTATTGCTGCAGTTAAAGCAAACCATTCACAATTTTTTTGTTTTGTTTTTGTTTTTTGTCTTGCCTTAGCAGATGGCGCGCTATGCATCTGTAGGTATGAAGCAATTAATGTTTCCCTATAGGCACAGGAAAATTTTCTCTAACAGTATGGACCCCAACTGATGGACTTTGAGTCACATGTGGGTGTTGGATGACTGAGAGCAACCTCAAAAGCTAGTTGTACAATACTTCCTGCAGGTGCGGGTTCTGGTTCTGAAGCCATTTGCTTTATTGCACCAAAGGCTATTTGTAGCACATCAAGCAAACATGCCAGCTGCAGGATACACTGAGACTGTGGTATGAAAGAAAACCAGTGTGAGGGGGCTTTTGTATGACTTGTGCAACAATGATTTTTGCGTTTGCACTTGCAAGAAAATATATAAATTAGCCAGCAAAGTATTTGTTCACATTTTGCCCGACAACTTACAGTCATCATGTTTCCAAACACCTGGCTCTTTCATCTTTGCTTCCCTGAACTTCCTGTTAAGTACAAGATTACCATCAGAGCAGTCTCCAGCAGCCTTCCATCTACTAACTTGGAGAAGGGAGTAAGGAGAAGGAAGGAGGAAGATTGGGGAGCAGGGGAGAGTCTTGTCTTGCGGTGACTCACAAAAGGGTGAAGAGTTTGGAGAAGGCAGGAGAAGTGAACAATCTAGGACAACACAGCTGAACTGAAAAGTGAGCTGAATTGGATAGTTTGTCCAAATCATCTATTTTGGGCCTAGATTGTTCACTTCTCCTGCCTTCTCCAAATTATTTGTCTACTTTTTTAGATTGCTGACACGCAAAGGATTCCCAAAGCATTATGGGTGATCTCAAGGGACAGCAGACGAGGCTGCTGATGTCTGATTGAACTTCTGTGTGGTAAATATAATATAAATATACCTTATCAGGGGCAAATGAACAAATGAATATAAACAAACCTAAACATAATAAGCCTAGAAACTCACATACACAATAACTTGATGGTAAACCGCACAATAATAGCTCAAAATATGTGCTTACTGAAAATGCTCTGTAGTTTTTCAGTAAAGGGAAGATTTAATAGCTTTGGGTCAATTCTTAAATACTTGTTATAGATAGAATCTTTGATTAACAAATACATAAATACAAATATATATATGACGAGCATTCTAAGAGCACTATGGGTCATCTAAAGAGATAGCGCAGCAAAAGCAATTTCTTTTTAGACACTCTATGATAATGCAAAGATAACCAACCCAAGGCAGGAGGAGAGAGGGGGAGGAGTCTCTAGTAGACATGTGCGATTCGTTTCGTTCCGAATCGAAATTCGGATGAATTTTAGTAAATTCGGACATTCGGATGTATCCGAATTCCGAATTACAGACATAACGAATGCAAACAAATCCGAATTTCCATTTCCGAAATTCGGTAGCGTTAGTACGAACGTTCGTTTCGTTTTCTGTTCTTATTCGTTTCGTTCGTTTGCAGCAAAAGTGACATTTGAGGGGGAAAAAATATTTTTCTCCTTCTCTAATGTCACTTTGCTCCAACGAACGAAACGAATAAGAACAGAAAACGAAACGAACGTTCGTGCGAACGCTACCGAATTTCGTCCGAATCCGAATTGCGAATCCGAATTGACTTTCACACCCGAATCCCGAAAAACGAAATAACACAAATCCGAATTTAAAACGAAACAAAACAAATTTTTTGGCAGTGCACATGTCTAGTCTCTAGTTTGACTCTTTCACTTGTTTTGCAAATTTTAGCTACTGAGCACTGTATTCATTGTTTTTTCTTAGGAGGAGATAGGAGGAACTTTGAAATGTCAATAGATATGAAAACACATTATAGTCATACTTAACTGGCTAAAAATACAAACCATTGTCTATAGTAATGTTTAGTTCTGTTCATAATAAAGAAAAAAAAATGTACAAAACCCCTACACGTTCCCTTAAATATAATTGATAGCATTCACAATAGGCATGAGGGAAATTGAAAGTTTTCATTTCCCCCGAATTGTTTGAAATTTCGGACAAATTTTGTCATTTTGGTAATATGCATTGGAGCCGCTTAGAAAAATGAAGCTAAGGTGTTTTTGGTGGATTTAGGTAGGCAACAGGTTTTAAATGGCTCCTCAGAGTTACAGAAACTCTTTCCAACTATCCTGGACATGTTTTTCTAGCCCTTATTGGCTTCATTATTTTTAGAAAAATATAGCAAAAAATTAAAGTAAAAAATCGTAATGTGACAGTACGCCAATGTGCAAAACAGCAACAAAAGAAAGGGGTTTATTAATCACTGTTTTAACGCACAATTTATTTATTTACTATTGGTTTTTATATAGCACCAGCAATTTACACAGTGCTTTACACATCAGTCCCTGCCCTCAAGGAGGTTACAATCTAAGGTCCTATCTCATATGCATACATACAGGGCCAAATTAGACCAGAGCCAATTAACCTTCCAGCATGTCTTTGGAGTGTGGGAGGAAACTGGAGTACCTAGAGGAAGCCCGCACAAGCACAGAACACACAAACTCCTTGCAGATAGTGCCCTGACCATGATTTGGACCGGGGACACAATTTCTCCAAAGATTCACACATTTTCACATAACATTCAGTTAGAAAAAATTGTAAATCTTGGGTTACAGTTGTCCGTATGAATGTTGGATAAAAAAAAAATTATCATTTGAATTAAATTTCATTTTAATACGAAGAACACCAAATGAAATATTTAAACCTGCCATTAATACACCCAACCAAAAAAAAACCCTCAAAATAAAAAAAAACTAAGATTTTTTTTCAAACAAATTGCTCCTAAGCGGCTGAAAAGGGTAGATTGTGCGTTTGCGATTCGGCAAAATGATGCCAATGGTGAAATCAGTAATTTCACTGCAAAATCTATTTCTATCTCTTACAGAAAAAGTAAAAATAGTTACCTGGCCATCAAACTCTGTAAAAAAACAGGGACATATAGGGTATATAAAAATGTTCCAGCTCTGGACTTTTCGCCATGGGGTTGATTTCATAAAGTACTAAAGACTGTTCACTGAATTCGCTGAATGAATAAGATAAAACTATGTTCACCTCAAATACCCATCTCATGCACAAAGGAAAACACAAACCAAAAATTACAGTATATTTTCTTATCTGTAAAAAAATAAGTCAAGGCAACTGGACTTGCTGTATTTTAATTTTTTTTTTCCATAGGACCCTTTAATAGAAAGGAGCCACCCTAAAACAGGATATCAGGACCAGTGCTCTGTGGACCAGCTGATCCTGCAAGAAAATAAAACTCTTAAAGAAAAAAAAAATGCAGAAAGTCCAGTTGCTTTGACCTATTTTTTTACAGATATAGCATGACCTGGATGAATGAGAACCTGCACAGACAGTATATTTTCTTGCACATGATGGAAAATATATGCAAACCGTAACAATGAACTGTTTTTATTTGGTCCCTTTTAGTCTGTTATTTATACAATTAAAAGCAATTTGGTTTATCTGTTTATTAGGAGCAAAAAACCTAAAAAAAACTATTAAAGTGATATTAAGGTCTAAAGGCTTTTAATTTATTACAAATGCTGATTAAGTCACTTACAATTGATGCTGCTCCTTCATGTTTAAGAGTTTTTTATTTTCTTGCAGAATCACTTTGTCCCCAGAGCACTGGCCCTGAGATCCTGTTTTAACATTGCTCATTTCCTTTGTAGGGTCCTATGGTGTCACCCTCGTGTGTGCTAGTAAGCTGTGTGTGTCTCCATAACCACACAGATTCAGTGAGGCAGGCCACTACCCTGCACCCCACTCCTCCCTTCCCCCTTCTCTCTTCTCCAAGCTAGTAAACAGACAGCTGCTGGAGACTGTGCACTCCCCTTGTAATCTTGTACTGGACAGGAAGTTCAGAGAGGCAGAGCTGAGAGAGCTGGTGCCAGTTGTTCAGATACATGTTGACTGTAAGTGCTTGGGCAAAAAAAAATGGAGAAAATACTTTGTTGGGCAATTTTTTTGATCTGGCTTCGTTATTGGAAAAAAAAAGGTTTGAGACTTTAATATGACTTTAAGCCTGCCTTGTGTGCTGATAACGTCCTGTGTTCCCTGCCTGTGCTGCACTTTTATCAGTTACACTGTGATACACTATGTATGCAGAAGGAAAAATGTGGAGGTGTTCCATAGTTTTGTTTTAGGGTGACAACGCTGCTTCTCCATGTATACTGGACAGTTAATGTTGTCACCATTGAGCAGGAAGTGTGTTATTGGCAGGATCACCGGGTGAAAATAACAAAAATGCTGCTTTTCCTTATTACTTAAGATGAAGTGACCATTTATTGATAGGGATGCACCAATACCAATACTAGTATCAGTATCGGTGACGATACCGAGTATTTGGGCAAGCACTCGTACTCGGCCAAATGCTCCGATAGCTTCTACGATACCGGAACTTCCGTTCAGAGGAACATTTCCTCTGACCGGCAGTGCCGTAGGAGCGCAGCTTCCTGGGCAATCAGGAAGCCGGGTGGCGAGTAATGACCCGCCTCCCGGTTTCCTGATTGGCCGGGAAGCTAGCCCAATACTGATTGGCTGGAAAGCAGGTTTCCCTGCCAATCACAATCGAGGCAGCCAAACAACATGAAGCCAGCTTCCCAGGCAACCAGGAGGCCGGGCAGCATGCCACTACATGCCACGTGGCTTCCTGATTGCCCAGGAAGCCGGCTCCATGCCAGCGGAAGCACCAGTATCGATACTCGGTATCAGCGAGTACCGAAAGCAAAATATCAGTACTCGTTACCGAAAAAACGGTATCAGTGCATCCCTATTTATTGGAAAGTGAAAATTCTCTTCTCCATTACTAGATCTACCTCAGTGGCTCCAAACCTGCATTCTACATCATCTCGATGTGTTCCTGTAAGCTTTTCATTGTCTCTCTTTGAGGCTTCCTTTTGACATAATACTGAATAAATTACTGTCACGCAATGTGGCTCTTGTGGATGACTTTATACAAACATGACAGACTACATTATGTTGACAAGGCTCCCTTTCATGTGTGTCCATTTTTATTAAATAGGTACACAAATAGCCCGTGTGGGAGTTTAAAAAAATTAACAGCCACCTACACACGGAGAATAGTTATGACATGATGTACAGATGAAGGCATTCATAAAACTTAAGTTGAAGAAAAGACCTAATTACGCTGCACGTCGTGCCTTTCTCCCTATGAAATCCGAGCTCTACGAGCGCCACCAGCTCGCCGCAGGTAATTACAGATCGCTTTCTTTTATAAATAGAGAAAATACTTTAATATTTCCCGTATCTGCTGAAAGTAAAAATATTAGCTCACATTTAACACTTTTATCTGAAAGAAGAATTCACAATAAATAAATTCCTATAAACTGAGGGTTATACTTTCAACTGAACCAGGTACTCCATGAGAAATGATAGCTCACCGCTTGACGTGAGCACATAATAGTATCATTTAATTCCTAACCACCAAATCCAAAAGTTTAACTCAATTCACTAAGCTGTAAAGTTATGTATTTGCCATACAGATTTAATTGTAAGCTCTCATGGGCAGGGCCCTCCTGACCATCTTGTTAGGGCATTCCCTTTAATAAGGCAGCCTGAGGCTGTCGCCCCAGGTGGCATCTCTTTAGGTCATGTGGGGGGCGGAGGCAGGCATAGCGGCATGTTTGTTGTATAGAGGCCGTCCTGCTGCACAATGCCACCCCCTTTCCGGCCACAGCGTTCCAGGTTGCTAAGAGCTGTGTGGGGAGATATGTAAGGGCCATACACTTCTTCTCACCCAGCTCTTAGCAACCTGGGATGCAGTGGTGGGCGTACTAGTGATGTCAATGGTTGCCAGGAGCTTGGCAGGATGCCGGCCAGACCATCCCATGTCTGCAGAGGGCGGCGTCACTCTGGTGCACCGACACCACCCTCCCTCCCGCAGGCATAGTGGCATGTTTTTGTTTTATAGAGGCTGCACTGCTGTACAATGCCACCCCCTTTCCGGGCACAGCTTCCTAGGTTGCTAACAGTCTCGTGGGGAGATATATAAGGGCCATACACATCTGCCCACTCAGATCTTAGCTTCCTGGGATGAAGTTGCCGGGAAACCGCCCAGCTCCTGGTAACCAGTGATGTCACTGGTTGTCAGGAGCTTGGCGGGATTCCGGCCAGACCATTTCAGGTCTGCAGAGGGTGGCGTCACTCTGGTGCAACAACACCACCCTCCCCCAGCCGCAAGCAGCAAAAAGTCTACTGACACCACTGCATTTTGTCTTGAATTGTATTGTAATTGTTTTTCTTATATTGTAAAGCACTCCACATACTGTTAGCACTATAGAAATTATGAATAATAATATTAATAACAACCTTTTTTCACCCACAAGAGCCAATTATAGCAAATAACACATGTGATATAGCTTAGCGAATTGAGCCCATAGTCCTTTAAAGTGTATTTACATGTGCTCTTATTTACACAGCATACCTACAAATAATGATTTGAAATTTGTAGTCCTCTGTAGCTGGAGGTATTCTGTATTGTTTTATAATATATTGCTGGGATTTGTAGACCTCTAGTTGGTCGTATTCTGCATTGCTGTATAATGTATTGGTGATATTTGTAGTCCTCTATAGCTGATGGTATTATTCTGCATTGCTGTATAATGTATTACTGGGATTTGTGGTCCTCTCTAGCTGGTGCTATTCTGCATTACTGGATAAAGCATTGCTGGGATTTGTAGTCCTGCTACAGCTTGGAGTTATTCTGCATTGCTGCACATTGCATTGCTGAGATTTGTAATCATAAAGGCGTGGATTGGATTCCGTGAAGGCAGCGCTGGATCACTTCAGGTCCTGAAGTGATCCAGCTTCACCTTCACGCAATCATCGGCTGTGCTGGGCCATCATGAAATAGAAACAGGCCTCTGGTCAGGCCTGTTTTAAGGAGTTGCTGGAGGAAGAATTAATAAGAATATAGCTACTCACTAGTATACTATGCCAGATTCTTATTACTTTGCCCTTGAGCAGCTTAAACATGCCTGTCCAGAAGCCTGTTTTTATTTCAGGATGGCTTAGCACGGCAGATGACTCTGTGGAGGCGGCGCTGGATTACCTGATTCTGTGGAGGCGGCACCTGGTTCTGATTCTGTGGAGGCGGCACCTGGTTCTGATTCTGTGGAGACGGCACCTGTGGTTTGTGCATACATATTTCCAAATTTAGAAACACACAATATTGTAATGTTGATCAGAACATTTCATTTTGTTACATTATGGGTGTAAGTGGGGGCCTCATGTGTGAGGCCTCACAAAGTCTATGGCCGCCTCTGAATATCATGCAACGGAAAGATTTGTAACGCCACCATTTTATTTTACAGGGACTGTTCTTTCAGTCACTCAGTTGTCCAGCCACAGGCTGGGGGGGCGGTGATGGATAGGGTGACGAGTCCTTTAAGTGTTACTTAAAAGAGAATGGGGTAAGTGTTTTTCCCCATAGTTCTCTTAAGGGTTATGGGAAGACATATACTAGCGTCCTCCCATGACCAAAAGCTCAGTATATCATGAGCTACAGTTAGCTGTATACTGGGACCGCCGCAGCCAGGACGGATCTCGACAATACTGTGCGAGATCCACCCAGCTACATGAGTGACAGCTGGCTCTGCCTATCTAGAGGCAGAGCCAGCTGTACCCGCCCCCTCCTCCGTCTGTTCCTTCAGTCCAGGAGGGAATCTCTGCGGGAAGAGGTGATTGACAGTCACTGCTCTCTGCAGGGAGATGATCGAGAAGTGAGTGAGCGATGGTATGCGTTCGCTCACTTCCCGAATCTATTGAGCCGGTGCGTGACAGTCATATTCACTCACCTCATAGATCTCCTTTAACTGCAGCAGAGAAATATCAGGTCTCCTGCCCCGTCAGGAAGGGCTGTGCTATGTGGCAATGTTGTATAGATCTCAGAACTGGATGGACAAAAATACAAAGCCTATGACAGTTTAAACAGCTCCCATTTATGTATTTCATCTGTAAATGTAACTGCCTGGAGTTCAAAGATCAAAAAGTATCATACTCTCATATCATATTTTTACATGCCTATGACATGTCCAATTATCATTTCTCTCGGGAAGACAGTAGCGCTGGCATTAAGTCTTGGATGAAATACGATGAATATGCAATCAAGTTCCATTAAGTGAGTGTCACACTTTTCCTTCTGCTTTCAGTTTTTTAAAGCAGAACTCGGGTAAAAGAAGGAAAACATCTGATATATACATTCTCTGGCTGGTCATGTGATGTCTTAGGGTCTTCTTCCCTGTGGTGGTGATCTTTAAAGCACTTGTAAAGTCCCCGCATATCCTATCCTGTTATATCATCAGCATTGTAATAGGAATACATATACATGTTTCTGATAATACAATCAAAGCTTACTTGAAAAATTCACTTTTATGTAGTGAGTGCTGCCTTCCATCTGCATATCACTTCCAACAACTTCCTGGATTCCCAGTGTGCTTTGCATCTCTTTCCCTGCTGCTTGATGTGATGCAATCTCCATTTCTTAAGATTGCATATCCCATCATGCATTGCTTCCAGCAAGCAATGATGATGTTACATTGTTCAGGTGTTAAGTTGTAGTTCAGAAACCAGGCTCTGAGATTTCTGACACCAGGACGTGCCTATTCAAAGGGATGAGTAAAATTGTGTCACTGCATTGTGGAAGTCCATCCTTTGGGCATCTTCAATAAGACAGTTTACAAACTTCTAGATGGATCTGGTTATTAGGAGAGGGAGAGAACTTATGGAAAGTCAATATAGAAATACACATTTATTATAGAGTGTCCTGTACATAATGACATCAGCACCATTCTCTGCATTATTGAACTGTGAGCTCAGGTCAATGTGGTGACACACACCACGGGAAGTAGGTAGAATGATGCTCAGAAGAGGGCTGGCGCTGGCCCTCAGAGTCTTGAGTCTGCTGGGAACAACACTGGAAAGGAAGTGTATTTATTTATTTAAAATTGTTGTTATTATTATTATAAGACTGCTGGGATGGATATTTGCATAACTCCTCCCAAGAGTCACTCCACTGTTTGAATCAGGGCTGAGGGCTCTTGAGAAAAGTACTGAAACAGGGTGCTGTGCTATTTCCAGCTATATATATATATATATACACACACTAGGATTTAGTATAAATTGTATATAAGGATTTAACATATCGTACCTGATCAAATGGTATTGGCAGCCATGAAACGTGTTGGGAAGCATTTACCACAATGGAAAGAAATACTTTGTCATGGCTATTTCACCTCTCCAGCCAGCAAGTGCTAAACATTGTCTAACAAATCATTTAAAAAGTATCTTATTTTAATTTATTACAGAATTGTTAGTGCTCCTATGCACAATTACTCTATTTTGCAGAATTACAAACCTCACATTTCTCATCCATTTTCAGCTTAGAAGACACTGTGGCATTATTTAGCCTCCTCAGGAAGACAAGTGTTAGGCACATAGGATTAATATCAGAGAGCTTACCAGGATGACCAGAAGCTCTAAAGCATTATATCTACTCACAGATGGGGGAGAAAGGGAGATCTGTGGCCAAATACAGCTCAGGATCAGGGTTAGTGGTACAGAACTGGATCGGGTTTATCTTTTCATTCATACTGGTTTTCTATGTTAAATTATCTCAACAACCTCCCTAGTAGGTCCTCTCCCACCCCAGGCCTCGTAACAGCTACCCAGGCTGCCTGCTATGGCTTTAGTCACTCCGCTGATTAGGGATAATGCTCAGCAATAATCACCTGCATGACAGATTATCAAGAACATATGGCACAACAAACACGTATAAAAGCATGCCCCAACTTTTTGGTAAATCATACAATAACTCAAAACCAGTATTCATTGAATTATTTTACTTAGCAGCCCTATTCCCCATGCCGCTTTTATGATTATAGAAACTCCTGTTTAACAGGCTTGTTATTAGCAACAAAGTGATTAACACTGCAGAATAAATAACACTGTGTCAGCATCTTAAATGTATGAGCCTGGCAAAGGCAAATGATTTTTTTTCTCAACTAAGTAGATTTTTATTGAGTCTGGGTCTAGACACTTCTGACTTCTGTCACCCGCATTATTAATGCGTGCTGAGGGATCATGGCAGGGTGAGAATTAGAAAGCCAAGTGGTGGCAGGTGTTATTGCCTCTGACAGCCATGTCACAAAGTGTTACTACTCTGGGGCACGAGTGCCTCTCTTATGCAATGTGTCACTCAACTTGTGATATGGATGTAAGGTATGTAATCAAATTAATGTACTGTGCTGCAGATGCTGATGGACGTTTCCTGTGCTACTCGATGACTTATAATGAGGGGGTCCATCACTGGGGTGCAGCAGGAGTCAGATCGCTATGGTGCTGGAGAGCCATTTCTACTGATTGTTGTTATTGTTAAAATTATTATTATTTCTAGATATTTAAAAAAAAATTCAAATTCGCAATATTTACGGCTTGCAGCCATCGTTTTTTTTTTTTTATGAATAAACTTTTTTATTTTTCATACAAGTAGTATAGGATTTACAACATATTGAATCATATATATCAAATGGACATCAAGAGTGAAATATACAGAGAAGGAAACAGGTCAATAATCAAAACATTTTCCCATGTTAGCTTCTATTGTTAGGGGGTTAAAGTACCACAACCTCGGATCATCAGGACAAAGGTTTGTTAAGAGCATTCGCAGTCCCTCCAGGACTCCATTTTACTACTGGTAGATTCCTCAAGGTGGGCAGTACACAAACCTTCAGTAAAGAGAATTGCCTGTCCATCTAATTTTTCACCCCGTTTTCTGCACACTTATTTTAGTGACTAAACTGTATGTATCGATAGAAAGCTCACACGGGGTTTAGTCATGGGCATATGTATCCCTAGGGTGAAACGTATACATACGCATGTCTAAACCATTATTTTAAGACTTAAACAATTTAAGAAGTAACAAGTAAACAATTAAACAATTGAACAAGTAAACAAGTACCTCACTCCACTTCCAGGGTGTGTAACATTCTAGTTTAACCTTGCTCCTGTTTGATCATGACCCACTCTTCCTTGGATCTGCCCCTCCAGGTCTCAATCCACTCCCGGTTTACCCTGATTCTGTCAGTTTACTGGCTACCCTCTATGTCTAGGACACATTAGCCGTGCTTGATGCACATCTTGGCACCAGGATTCGGTCCTCCTGAGAAGTCCATGCTGACCAAATCTTCTCATAGTTATGAAGGTTGTTATTCAACCTTGCAGTCAGGTGTTCCATCTCCTGCACCTCCTTAACACGCTGATATAGCTCCTCCTCAGTCGGCGGAGTCCGGCGCTTCCACTGGAGGGCTATGAGGCATCTTGCCGCTGTCAGTATATGGGAGGCTAGTTTACGGTCATGCTTACGGAGGTGAGGGAACGGAAGGCCCAGGAGATAATGAATGGGTTTCAACGGGAGTTTCGACTGTAACAGGCGTTCCAGTGTGGTTTGTACCATCTTCCAGAAGGCTTGTAACCTCAGACAAGACCAGTATACGTGAAATAGGGACCCTACTTGTCCATCCCCTCGCCAACAATCCGGCGACACTGTCGGGAATATAGAGTGTAAAAATTCGGGGGTGTAGTACCACTGGTACAGTATTTTATATTGATTTTCCTTATATACTGAGCATATAGAGGATTTGGCAGCCGCCCTCCATATCGACTCCCAATGCTCCCTAGTGATAGGAACCCCTAGTCTCCGCTACCATTTAACCATATAGTTGTGTTGAACAAATTGTTCCGGCCTCGGTTTAAGCAACAGTTGATACAAAGCAGATATCATGCCTTTCGAGGAGAAGGAGGAACTGCATATCATCTCAAACGGAGTTCGTCTATCGAATGTAAGGGTTGGGGTTATGGATTGTCAAGGCACGATGTGCACTATCCATTTCTATTTTATTGGAGGATGGGGCTCCAAGTATGTTATTGAAGAGCATTTGTAAAACGGCTGGTAGGTCTTCGGTCCCCGTGGCCTCAGGCAGTCCTTTAATACGGATGCTATTTCGGCGGCCTCGATTGTCGAGATCCTCAACATGGCGTTGCAAATCACGGATTATAGCCGCTTGAGCCACAGATTGGGATTGTAACCGGTATATATCTTGTTTAGTTGTTTGCACTTCCCCATCAATATCCTCCACTCTTTGCGTCAGTTGTTGAAAATCCTTGTGGAGTACTTGAATTTCAGTCTTACATGTGTACCTTACTTCCTGCGACTTGCGGTAAGGAGCTGCAGGACCTTTAAAAGGCTTTTTTGATTTGCTCTTTCGCATTTTTTGTTGTTTGGGTGGCTGCTAAAGTGGTTTAGGTAGCGGGTCGGATGCGAAGCTCAGAAGCAGCACGTCCACTCACATCGCCGGCTAGCCACGCCCCCTGCAGCCATCGTTTTAAAAAGCTTTCTCTATGACACCTAAATGGTTCAGAGAAGGGACACCCTCCCCTCCTTCTCTCGTAAAAGAGAAGAAAACCTTTAGTTACAACAGGCTATTTACAAGCATACAGGCGCATATGCTTTTAAGAAGCCTTTATGATTTTAGCATGCATTTAAAAACATGAAATTAAGTAGTGATAATACTTTAATTCAACTTGATTTTAGACTTTAATAGCCTCCGATACTTAGGGCCATCCCTACTTTTTTTTTGCCTGATGTGGCCAGGAGAAAGGGGCTTAGCTGTCATTCGGGCGGGAGATGGCGGGTACCTGAGCTGTCAGTTGAGGGGTTTTGGGGTTGTGGTTGGAAGTGGAGTCGGGTGCTTTTAGTTGACCCAATGAGATGCCATCTGAAGCTGCTACCACAAGCTGCCGCATTATGGGGACACCGCTGCTTGTCCTGCAGCACTTGGACTGATGCTGGTACATCACAAAGGGTGTAAATGGTGGCCCCTTTATTCCATTTTGGTATATTTATTTAGTGCGCACATGATTACCTATTAGCCTGAGTCTGCTGAGCCAAGCTCCCCGACACCTTTCTGGTGGATACTGGTGGTTGAAGTGCTATGTATTACATCAAAGAATATTAGTTTACACAGCCTGTTGCACTGCACTGTTTGCAAAATACAGCAAGGTGAGCCAGGTGAGAGAGCGGGGAGAGAGAGCAAACCAGGGGAAAGAGCAAGGAGAGACAGCCAAGAGAGCGAAGAGAGACAGCCAGGAGAGAAAACGAAGAATGACAGCCAGGAGAGAGAGAGCGAGGAAAGACAGCCAGGAGGATGAGCAAGGAGAGACAGCCAGGAGAGCGAACAAGGAGAACAAGGAGAGACAGCCAGGAGAGCGAACAAGGAGAGACAGCCAGGAGAGCGAACAAGGAGAGCGAACAAGGAGAGACAGCCAGGAGAGCGAGCAAGGAGTGACAGCCAGGAGAGCAAGCAAGGAGAGACAGCCAGGAGAGCGAGCAAGGAGAGACAGCCAGGAGAGCGAAAAGAGACAGCAAGGAGAGTGTGGCTGCTAAAGTGGTTTAGGTAGCGGGTCGGATGCGGAGCTCAGAAGCAGCACGTCCACTCACATCGCCGGCTAGCCACGCCCCCTGCAGCCATCGTTTTAAAAAGCTTTCTCTATGACACCTAAATGGTTCAGAGAAGGGACACCCTCCCCTCCTTCTCTCGTAAAAGAGAAGAAAACCTTTAGTTACAACAGGCTATTTACAAGCATACAGGCGCATATGCTTTTAAGAAGCCTTTATGATTTTAGCATGCATTTAAAAACATGAAATTAAGTAGTGATAATACTTTAATTCAACTTGATTTTAGACTTTAATAGCCTCCGATACTTAGGGCCATCCCTACTTTTTTTTTGCCTGATGTGGCCAGGAGAAAGGGGCTTAGCTGTCATTCGGGCGGGAGATGGCGGGTACCTGAGCTGTCAGTTGAGGGGTTTTGGGGTTGTGGTTGGAAGTGGAGTCGGGTGCTTTTAGTTGACCCAATGAGATGCCATCTGAAGCTGCTACCACAAGCTGCCGCATTATGGGGACACCGCTGCTTGTCCTGCAGCACTTGGACTGATGCTGGTACATCACAAAGGGTGTAAATGGTGGCCCCTTTATTCCATTTTGGTATATTTATTTAGTGCGCACATGATTACCTATTAGCCTGAGTCTGCTGAGCCAAGCTCCCCGACACCTTTCTGGTGGATACTGGTGGTTGAAGTGCTATGTATTACATCAAAGAATATTAGTTTACACAGCCTGTTGCACTGCACTGTTTGCAAAATACAGCAAGGTGAGCCAGGTGAGAGAGCGGGGAGAGAGAGCAAACCAGGGGAAAGAGCAAGGAGAGACAGCCAAGAGAGCGAAGAGAGACAGCCAGGAGAGAAAACGAAGAATGACAGCCAGGAGAGAGAGAGCGAGGAAAGACAGCCAGGAGGATGAGCAAGGAGAGACAGCCAGGAGAGCGAACAAGGAGAACAAGGAGAGACAGCCAGGAGAGCGAACAAGGAGAGACAGCCAGGAGAGCGAACAAGGAGAGACAGCCAGGAGAGCGAACAAGGAGAGCGAACAAGGAGAGACAGCCAGGAGAGCGAGCAAGGAGTGACAGCCAGGAGAGCAAGCAAGGAGAGACAGCCAGGAGAGCGAGCAAGGAGAGACAGCCAGGAGAGCGAAAAGAGACAGCAAGGAGAGACAGCCAGGAGAGCGAAAAGAGACAGCAAGGAGAGACAGCCAGGAGAGAGAGAGTGAGGGAGGTTTTTTTTTCGTTGGTAGATCTCATGTAGCTGGTCATTTGAAAAGTAGATCTTAACACAGAAAATTGTGGGCACCCCTGCTCTAAGCCATTCTGGTGTTCTGCATTCACATCTGCTGACAGGGAACCTGCTTACAAGAAGAAAAAGCAGAGTGATGACCTTATCACTCTTCTGCTCCTTTACTATCCACTTGCAGGCTGGGGGCAGGAAGTTGACCCAGTTGTGTTGCTTAATTGCAACAGAGAAAAATCAGGTCACCGGTTTGACAGGGTGGTGGATACCGTAAGACCCGATGTATAGAAATACTATTGCCATATGTGCATTTCAACTGTGTATTTAGCTGTTTCCTGAAGATCAGCTGTAACTTGGAATTTTGCAAGGAATATTCCAGAATATACCGTATCTTTCAGTGGTCCGTATGAGCACAGAATTCAACCGTTCACTTTATTCTCAGCTGCTGAATGAATTATTCATGGGTTTGCTTTACATATTGTTTAATTTACCATTATGTGTTTGTACACTGCTGCTTTGTGCAATGTGTGTTGACTGACACCTCACTGAAGATGCTGGCAGAATCCCACCACTCTTCTTTAAAGCAGAGATGAATTCCAGCAAAGGTTGTCATGTATGTCAAAAAATAGCAACTTCTCGCTTTCAGATATTCTCAAGACATGAATTATGCTGGCCATAGATTACCCAGTGTACAATAGCACAAGGAGGTGGGACATTGCTTTAGGTAAGTAGTTATTGTATACGTTAAAAATAGCAATGGCATGAATCTCAAACAGCCTCTTCTTCTTTTTTTCTTTTTGTTTGATTGAAAAGACTCTTGGAAACAGTTGTACATACCGTGACAATGGAATCAACACCTTGTATTTTATTATAAGAGAATTAAAAAAATGATCAGTCAGAAGAGAAGGCATGACCTTGGACTACCCCTATAACACATGAAAAACAACTTGAGTCGACTTGGATAAGACCTGGTTTCCTCATTGTGGATCATGTCTCAAGAGCCTTATCTTCAGTTCTTGGTGACCTTCGGCAGACAAAATTGTGCTTCTTTGTGTGCTCTTTTGCTTTCCCTGGCGGCTGCTGTATGTATATGGAGAATTACAAGAGCACAGCAATCGCCATTGCAACGCAATTGTGTCAGCAGACATGGACCCTGCAAGTGCAATGGTGCTGGTCATTTTTTCTGAGTGCCACCATCATTCACAATGCTCTGGTGGCTGTTGTCACTCTGTGTCATAATGACAACATCATTATTATGGTCATTGTATATTTACAACTAACTGCCACTAGTTTAATTCAGTCTACCTATTGTGATTCTGTACTTTGCCCATGCCTGCAAAGGACCAGGTTTACCTAAAGTGTAATGGAAGCCAATACCTTTTTTTTTTTTTTTTTAAGTTTTGGATCGAGTACATAGAGATTAGATCATCTGTCATGTTTTTATTGCTCTCTGTATTTTCCCATTTGAGAGATTCACCACCTCTATATTGTCTTGGTGACCATTAAAACTAAAAGTAAATAAAAAGCCCAAATTTTGGGATCATCAGAACTGACAGTAAATGAAAATCCCAAATTTTGGGATCATCAGAACAGGTGGGAAATCTTCCGATAGGGACACTAGTTCTGGTGACCCTACTGACCACCAGGGATTTCCCTTCCTGTGTTGGCTATTGGGCAGGAAGTGAAAGGAAGTCTCCCCAATGGGACACAGATGGCAAAAGAAGGTGACAGGGTTTATAACCCTCCCTTACTCTATTCAAAACTAAAAGAAAGCTTTTCACCTCCTGCTGTATATACCTACCTTCTTTTTTGTTCCCCTGCCAATCTGTTCGCTCTCATTACGAGTGAAGAGAGGTTGCCTTATGTAAGTTCCACGTTGCAATTAGATGCTTACTCATGGCCCATGACTCCCAAATTATCCCCATGTGACTGTGCTAGGTGCCTAAGCGGCTAGTCACCAAGCACCAGTGCTGCCACATGGGAGGAGAGGAATGAGTCACAGACTCCCAATACTTAGGTACTTGTTTTCACTCCCAGTTCACTAACAGAAAGATTGGGAGGAGAAGGAAAGGTAAGAATGGAAGCTGCGGAGGGTATCAGTTAAAGCAACTCAGTCACCAAATTAAAATATGTCACAGAGCACAATCTGCAATGAAGAGGTTTTATGCTCACCTGTCCCACTGCAATTCTCTCCGATATTCTCTCTTTTGCAATGTCCTCTTTACATTGTAAATACTTCTGATGTGCCAGATGCCTGCCACCTCGCTGTGCACCTACATAATTACAGGACATAATACCCTGTTTCGAAAATAAGACCTACCCCGAAAGTAAGACCTAGCACTATTTCTCAAGATTCCTGTAATATAAGACCTACCCCGAAAATAAGACCTAGTTTGGTCGTAGCATGTGTGGGGGAACTTGCAGGATAGATGGTATCAGCCTGCCGGGACATACTGTATAAGGGGATGACAGGGGACTCCCTCCGGCCGGCACAGTGACGGGGAGCACCCCAGTACCATACTTCACCAACTGCTGTCCCCCGAAGGCACTGCTTAATGTAATGGTACTGTACTGTAATGTGTACCGGTGAATGGTACCATACTCTACCGCGCTGTCTACTGTCTGATGTCCGCACTGCTGGTACCGCTGTCCGGTACTGTGACAGGCGGAGTGATACCAGATAACTTTGGATTGTTGTACATTTTGTTGCACATTAAAAAAAAAAAAAGACATCCCCTGAAAATAAGACCTAGTGTGTTTTTGTGGGGCAAAAAAAAATATAAGACATTGCCTTATTTTCGGGGAAACACGGTAGTGATATAGGTATCAAGGTAAGGAATAACAGTGCATCGCTGGAGGCCTCTAACATTTCTAGAATTCCCGAATGTGAAGATTCTTTAGACGGCCTTAGCTTTTGTGGGAAGCTTCAAGGAATGGGCCATGGAACAGGCGGGTTTAAACCCTCTTCTTTTGCAGGTCTTGAATTTAATGTTATTTTTTTTTTGGAGGTGGGGGAGGCGGGTGGTTAAAAAAAGCTGATGCCAATCAAATTCAGACACACTACTTCTTGAAAAGTATATTTAGTGATTTAATAAACAATACATGACTGCAATCATTTGTGTATTGTAAAGCTGCCGGGAGTTGAGCTTTAAGAAGGCATTAGGAGCCACAAGCCAGGAAGAAGCTCATAGTTGCTTCAAGTGAGACTGTTGCTTTAGCCTGCATTGGGCATAGCACAGCACAGACTCCATTTACTAGATTTATTTTTAATTCTTTCTTTCTTTTTTCTTTTTCTCATATCAAAATTAATCACCTTGTGCTACTGCTTAGCCTGTGGCACCTAAAGACATGCTGTAAAAGACACAAATGATTGCAGTCATGTATTCATTCATAAATCACTAAATATATAGATTTTTAAAATTAAAATAGTAAGTATCTGAATTTGACTTGGCATCAGCCCTTTTCGATCTCCTGAATAGCAGCGCTCAGACTGGAAGGGGCAGATGCAGCTTTGGGAAATTATCAGGTATGCTGCATGCAAATATGTTGACAGGAACAAGCTGAGGTAAGAGCAATGTGAGCAGAGATAACTTAATCAGTCTCCTGCTGCTTCCTCAGAGTCATGTTTCTTGACTGTAGAGTATTTATTCATTTATAGAATAAATTCATTCATAGAACCGTGTCACATGAAAAGGTTCATCCAATTCTCTGCCACATTCATGAATTCTAATACTGCATTGTGAAGCCATCATCAGCTGACTCCTACCATGTCATCCCACCATTGCCTACCCTGTCCAAATACATTAATTATCAAAGGAAAATATATATTTTCTGTTATTACCTTATTTATCATTATCATCATCTGCCTCCTTGCCTGGTCCAGTATGCTAATTGCTGTATTGCTGCTTCGTGCTATAGAATTCTAAAAACAAATAATACATAAAAGAAATTTGTCATCTTTATTATCATCAATCATTATAACTGGAAGCTATTCTGACTGTTAATTCATTATAATAATGATGATAATGATGTTGTGTTACTGCATTACCTTCATAGCTGGCTTTCCCATCTACCTGGTGCTTCTAGTCCTACAATGTGAAAGGTTAAAAAAAACCTACTAGCTGCTTCCATGCACAGTGTCCATATAACAAATATTCAAACCACTTGACAAAAAGTCTAATTGCTAGTGACGCCAGCATCAGCCTTCAGAAGGAATATTTGTATGGGCACTTTCTCATTATCTGTTGGTTTTGTCCAAGAAAATTTGCAAACATTTAACCTAGTGGAATAGTAATTATGTAAAATATATATATTTAGTGTGCAATAGCTTGTTAACAGTTTAAGCCATCACGGTGCTTCTTAAGAAGAGACACTGGCACAGAAATTACTAGGTCACACACCCTGGAGGAAAGATTTGCTATCTGCTGCCACATTTCGTTATCTGTAGACTAAACTAAATGTGTGTGATGGAACATTTTCTATGGAGAAGCTGCTCCTTGCCCCTTCATTTTTTTCATGCCATTAGTTTTAAAATAAAATGTAAAAATCTTTTGAAAATTGTTCCTGTGCAATATGTGATCTAGTGATCTACAGTACAAAAAAAAAACCCCAGAAAGAAAGGAAAATGACTAATTAGCTGAAAACTGAAGTCTAAAGACAGCCATACAGTATGTTAGCAAATTAAATGGATAGCAGTAATCACATGGTGTAAGGATTAAAATGTAAGTGACAGAGGTCTTGTAGGTAATGAAAGTCCCTAGTAACAGTTACTTAAAAGTATTTTTTTTTGACAGTATTTCAATAAAATAGCTATTGGGTGGAAAATCCTGACTACCACAAGGAAAATGCAGAAGTAAACAAAATTGCCAAAATGTCTGTGTAAGACCTTTTGTAGAATATACATAGTGTGAAATATACCCATACTCATAGATGCCACCTTAATGTTTGTTTGAGACCTGTGTGCCCAGAGGTTGATATGCTCGGTCTGTACTTGTGTGCCACGAGGTTCCTATGTAAGTCTGAATACTAAAGTAATTTCCAAAAAAGGGCTAGGGTAAGGACAATCCAGATAGGCAGAGGCCAGTATCAGGCAAGCATTGCTGAAGCAAAGGGATCAGACAGCTGGGGGCAAAATGGGAGTCAGGAGAATACAGTACCAGAAGAGCAGAATTACGATTGGTTGGCACCAGAGATCAAGTCCAGGGAGTTGGTCAGCCAGGCATTGGAAACAAATTCAAAATAATATAGCAGAGCTGAGATTGGAGCAAATTTATAACAGTGGGAGTGCTCACAGTCAGAATTGGGAGCTAAGAGTCACAGCACAAAGTGCAGGTCAACTGGTAGTGGCTTCCAGGAGCAGCCCTGCTATCCTTTTTAAAAGACTGACTAGTCAATCATTGTGGTGTTTTGCACTTGTGCATTTAAGCTTACCTAATGAGGTAAAGGGCAGTTTGCAATCAGAATTTGTCTTTCCTTTCTCTTACTTTATCAAGCATTGACTGCTATGGGAAACTACATTTCAGGCATAATTGTTGTACTTTCTGTCTTTTGGTGCCCATACCCACCTAGATCCTGGGCTTCTGTAACCAGCAAGCTATGACACATCCTTGTAATGCTGAGTGATGATTGACCAATAGGAACATGCAGGAGGTAGGAGGGGTGGAGTCTGAATTTAACACTACCAAGAAGTTTGGTTACAGTAGACAGAAATTTGAGGCGCACAGATTGCAGAAAGCTGAATCTGCCAGTATGTGTAATGTTCTGCTATACCCTGTCAGTATATTAATCCATTTTATAAGCTATAGATGATTACTATGGTCTCTTTCTAACTCCAGTTATACAGGATTCCCACAAGATAAGGCCTAATACATCAGTGAACGCCCAATGTTCATCTAGTGGTGAGAGGGCAATTGATCTGCCGTCATGCTACTGCAAAATATTGAAATGTTACTCCTATTAGTGTCAGAATGTATTGCATATGAAATACCCATGACTGTTTTCTCTTGACCTCTGAGCTGTTGCACTTGGCAAGACTAGGAAGAATATCATTGACCTGAAAGTGTTAGGTTATAAGATGTTAGATAGATATAATAAAATAAGTAGAATAATGTGATGTCCTCCTTCCTTGACCCTTCTGGCCTACGTTGCATAGTCATGAACCCTATGTGGTCATATGTTATAGGATTAGACTGTAGACTCAAATTTAACTCTGCTTTTCGGGATCTAGGCTTAAACAGATTCATATGGTGATACATGGGGTTAACTTTTGGGTACAATTATCTAGAAGAACGGCTCTGTTCCAATCTGTCTGCTTAAATCAATTATAGCACCAATCAATAATGAATAATAATAGCAGAAAAGATATAGCAAAAATTTGCAAATTGATTTCAGATGTCAAACTCTTAGTCACAGTTGCTAATACCCTAACAAACAAGAAGTTCCAGTTTTATCTCCTCTGTTACCATACATTGAAACAATAATTGTCCCATAATATTAAAAATAAACTGAATTCTGGAATCTATGGCCAAAAAAAAAGGCAGGCAGAGGGCAAAGGACTAGTGTCATTTTGATATTTTCCACATTATCGGCTTACTATGCTTATCTTGCACTGTGTCTTTGTGTGGAAGTCTTGGTAGAGGCAGGGCTTTGCTTTCTCAAGTCAGAGCCTCCGGCATGAAGAACAGCGGGCCATACAGCAGTGACATCACCAAATCTCACTCCAAAACTCCTAACGCTATGTTTCAAGTGGAATTTCAGAAAGAAAGGTAATTAAGTACTGCTTAACCACAATTAACATTTTTTAACATGTTCCTGTAACATAGCAAATCTTCACTCTTTGAGCTATCTGCTTCAGTTTGTTTGAATAAAATAAATAAATACATAATTTTACAAGGACCTCATACACATGTGTATGCAGCTATTGTATAAATTGATTTTGTCAGATATGTACAGATATTGATTGGGAGAAATTGTAAGCAATCCAAAATAAATTAACTATACAAATTCAGTGTTAGTTTCCAATGCATGTACACGATGGCCTTGATGATGCTCTGTGGCATTAAATCACCCCCTGACTTTAGGGACATTTTTGTATTGACCAAGCTTTTTAGGCCAGGGACTTTTCTCCGTATTGGTTCATCATTGTAACAAGTAGAGGTCGTACAGGGCAGCACCAGCCCCTTCACCTAGAAAGCTGGGTCAATATTGTATACCAGACAGTGCCCTAGATCCAGGGGCACAGGGAACACTGAATTAGAAAACAGACCTTGCATAATTTCAGCGGAAAGTACCTCCTGTTTGCCAGTGGTTGATTCAATCTTTTTCTTTTTTCCTCACATCAGATTCACATTAAGATTGACCATAAACCTAACCTGATCCCACCCACTCTTATCTAACTAGCAAATTCTATAATGTTTGTCTGTTCTCAATACAAAGAGGAATGGAAGCAATACAGTATCTAAACTCAAGAACAAACTTTTATTATATCGCTGTCCTTATATGTGGAGGCTACATTCGTTGTCTTAGTTTTTTAATTGTATTTTTGCATAGTGATCCTGCCGGTAACACTCACTCACCTTACTGAATATGTTCAATAAGATGAGGTACTGTATCTATGGAGGAGCAATGTTGTCACCTTAAGACAGGACTAAAAAACAACTCCACTCCCCTCTTCTCCATAACATGGGGGGTGATAGTAGTCCACAGAAAGGGCCTGGAACAATGCAACTGATATTGAATAGATATAACAACATACTTTCAGTACTACTGTATATTTAACAAACCAAAAGGGAGAAAATATGAGAAGTTTATTGTTAGGTTTGCTTTATACTTTAACCACACAAGCATCACTTTAATCCAGGTAACATAATGTGTATCATTAGTCTAGCTTATGGTGGTGCACCTTTGTGCTCACTTTGTGTTTAAATTCAAATGCTCAGTTGTCTGTAGCACTGTATGACAGTAGGGGACTTCTAGATGGATCTTGAGCGATTTCACAGAAGTGAGGATTTGTTTTTTATCTTCTCTGTATGGTGATCAATGGGGACCTTATCGGAGGGATTCCAATTAAAATAAAACAATTTCCATAACTATCCCTTTCTGTAGTTTCTGTGTGGCAATCTTTGAAGTGCCCATATCTGTCAAGATCAGATCATCTGGCTAGAGGTACATGCAAAATCTTCAACAGATTGTTTCTGGCCATGTACTGGTGTGTGCTTATCTTTCCAACAAAGGCCATCCAACTTCTGGATCTTAGAGAAGACAATACAAATGTCAAATGATTTGATACACTTACAGATGAGGCCACTGTACCATCTCACTGATAATGCTGTGCTGATATGCCAGCGTTAGAAATCCAACACGTCTCGCAAATGGCCTTATATCAGCTGTTTAGAGATAATGGCCTAATTTACATGATAATGTGGTTTTCAATAGGCACCTTTTGACAGAATGGACCTCAAAATTCAAGGCCTTTGCAGATGCACATAGGAAACATTGATGAATTAATTCAGCAATACTGAATTTCTTGTTACAGTTGTCATATCACAACAACAAGATTACTGCACTGGCTATGTTCATTATTTGAAGTATTCTTTTTCTTCTGCATCATTGATTCTTTTTATCTTGTACTATGGATACTTGAAAGCTGTTTCGTCGTTCTCTAGTGTTGCTGAAAAATATTATCTCTGGTATGCACCCCACTCACCACAAATGCTTGACAACCATCTTGCCCTATTTTCTGTTGATGCTGAAGAATAGCAGCAGTCTTCTCATCAGTGGAATAAAATCTTAATGATAACCTATTATTTGTTACAATGTATCTGGGATTTGAAGCCCATTATGTCTGTCTACCAAATTTCAAACACACAGGGTACAACTATGGATGAGTACTTGCTCCACTAGGCAGTGAAATAACACTTTAATTGCAGAAAAAGATGTCAATGTAAGGCTGTCACGGATATTAAAGGCTAGTCAGATATGCAGGCATGCTTTAATTGCCCTGAGAAGTTCAACACTTCCTAAAACACACAAGTTGCATTGTTTAGCATAGGGAGGCAGTGGAGAAGGCATACTATAGAAACTTCTGTCCCTGGCTTATTATGGAGTATAGAATAGTAATTGCGCAAGATTTTTTTAAAATACAATAGGGGGATTTATCAAAACTGGAGCAGACTGAATCTGGAACAGTTGCCCATAGTCACCTGTCAGCCTCTCTTCAGTTTGTTCAGTTAAGATCTAAAAACTAAAGAGAGATGCTGATTGGTTGCCATGCACAGCTGCTCCAGATTTTGTCTGCTCCAGTTTTGATAAATTCCCCTAACTGTTCCTTGTTGTGTATTTCCACTTTTGCAATCAAATTAAATAAAACCCCTCTATATGCTTTTTATGTGTATCTATTCATGCAGCATACCATTTTTTAAAATATATATTTCTTACCTTTTAAATGTGTTGATGGAGCAGGCAAGATGGATGATTCCAGGTTTTTCTCAGCATTTTCACAGTAATCTGTCCTTATAGAAAAATTAAGGACAGAAATTTAAGGATTGTGCTTCTTTCATTAACTCCCATAACACACAATGGAAAGCCCCTCACAACCCCTATTAACATTACATAATAAGCAATGCAATTATAAATTTTAACCCTTAAGAAGCCACAAACCCCTAACCAAAGTAAAATCAATTTAAACTGGAAGAAGTATTTTATACATATTTTTTTTTAGCTTATGCTATGTGAATGGAAACATGTAACAAATATAAAAGAGGTGTTATCCCAATTTGGCTGCAAAAGTGGAAATATACTTTTAAGCCAAGGTCACAAAACATGTTTATGACTTTCTGTCATTGAACTATACCTCGAACTATAGATACCATGACCTACAAAGCTAAATGTTCTACATGTTGCTCATTCATACAACTCAATATACATGCTTATTCATACAACTTGTTATAAATACACACACACACACACACACACACACACACACACACACACACACACACACACACAGTTGCATGTATATATACAATTGCATGCTTTTTGCACCTGTTTTCATCTGTACTTGTTCTGGGCTGTCTGAAACTGGAGCATCAGTTAAGAAAACAATCACAACTTAAGAAGTCCCCATGACCACTTCTTCAAGATGCGACAGTTAAAGTGACATTAAACCCTCAGATTTTTTAACATAAAACAATAGTGTAATGTGTGCCTTACTGTAATCCATGGTTGTTTCCCTTCTCTTTGCTGCTCTTCCTTTTAAATCCTCATGTCTTCTCATGCTTGGGGAGAACTTCCCTTTGCAGCTGAGTGCCTCTTCCTGTAGTGCTGGCTCAGGTTGCAAGCCAACACACAGACACCATGTATTCCTTTCAGAGACAAGGCAGCCTGCTGCAAAACAGAAGTTCTGCCCAGCATGAGAACAGATACAGATTTAAAAGGAAGAGCAGCAAAGAGAAGGGAAACAACCATGGATTACAGTAAGGCACACATTACACTATTGTTTTATGTTAAAAAATCTGAGGGTTTAATGTCACTTTAAGCTTTTTGCCTGGAGTTACAAATCTTCTTTCCTGGAGTCTATTAAACCTCATTTATCAACAACATTACACTAGCATCCTAAATCTGAAGCAAATATATTCCGTGCAAGTTCAAAAACTCGCAATTGCTATGATAAATTCCCCCCATTGTGTTTCCACTATGAGTCAGGACACTATTAATTGTGTATGGTATAAATGCAGGGCTTATTAGTTTACTTACTCTTCCTTATTCTCTACAATGCATTGTTAACATGAAAGTAGAGAATTAATCTTACTATTATCTGTTATATGTGAAATGCTCTGCAAGGCTAGAACTCTCGGTACATTAACTAAAATAATAATAATGATATTAGTGTTTATGCTGATTAATATAAATATGAAATATATGCACACTTGACATAGATTAAAAATTAATATTGCAAGAAAAGCTGCTTTTTGTTATTTCTCTGCAAAACACCCCTCTTTAAGCCATGCCCACATGTTGGCCACTCCCAAAACATTCTGTGGGGGGCAAAACTCTTTGTGCCCCTCCAAATGTTGATTTACTATGGCCATTATGAATAATTCACACATTCAAACCATGCCCATTAAACACCACCCACCAACCCACAGAATCATACTTTATCTAAGTTGTAAGTGAACCTTCTTATCTTAGTTTTTCTTCTATCGCATCATGTGTCATAAATAGTATCAATGTCAATGAAAACAGCACGTAATTACCTCATGAATTCATATCAAAATAAAAAAAACTTGCTGATTGCAATCTCAAAGTCATGCCGAGTGCAAGCAAAAGATAATCACAAAATTATGCACAGGTTGATGTTATCCAGAACATTAGTAAGAGAAACATTAACCTTTTAGTAACAGACATGTCCTTTATGTACCATAATTACTTATTTACGTAATATATAACTAGACTTCACCTGCTCACCATGAGGTAAAATACCCATACGATTAAGCCCATTTGTGGTGAAACACGTTAAAGCGGAGGAGACCTTGAGAGAGACTAAGCGGTAACTTGTTGTAATTAATAAAGTTGCTTTTATTGAAGCTATGGCACTGTAGTGCGTCTTTTGGGGACTTACAGACTGAATAGATGATAACCTGTGTCTACAACAGGGATCAGTAGCTTTCATCATGATAACTGGGGAACCAGAGTTTTAATCCTAGGGGATTTGAAGCAATGTGTTTTAGACACTTAAACTTTTTAAGTTGTATATCAGCATTATAACTGGTGCGATAGTACAATAGCCACCCTTTCAAATTGATAATTATATTTTTAGGGGATGAATAAAGTAAAAATAAAGGAATAAAGCTATCACCAGGTCACAGCCCTTTGATTGCCCCACCAAGGGGTTGCAGAAACAGAGTGACTACTGTGTGGAGACAGAGTACTAGATAGCAGGTCAGGTGACAATCGGAGGTTGAGGCAGGTGGCAGGCAAGAGTGTAGTTGGTGTGCAGGCAAAGGGTTGATACAAACGGCAGTCAAGAGAGTGGTCATTATGCAGGCTGAGATCAGAGGTTCCGACAGGCAAGAGAATGGTCAGTATCCAGGTTGAGGTCGAAGGCAGGCAGCATGTAAGAGCGTAACAGGAATGGGGGAAGTCAGCAATAAGGACAGGAGGCAAGAGCAGGGCCAGTCAATCTGGGTCAGTAGCAGGTAAACCAGGAATAGTAGGTATCTTTGCATACCAGGTAGCTTACAAGAAGACGCAGCATTAGCCAATAGAAAGAAAGGCATTAAATATCCTCTAAGCCTGTGAGCAGGCCCAGCATCAGGCATGCATCCAATGCATGACGTTAACACACACGCACCGACACATGCCAACTTACACACGCCAACCTGCACACACTAATGTCAATGCATGTGAGCAGTCATAGTTAAAAGGTCATAGGCTGGTGCACAAGTGACATGCTTATTACGTGAAGGTTTCCACAAATTTTCTTTGGTATCAGACACATTACACTAAATTATGTACTGGAGTCGCCCTGCCACTTGAGTGGAATCCACGATCACTTTTATCATAATTTTCTATCCAACAAGATGGGAGGAGGTGGAGGAGCTAACCTGCCTGGAAATGGATCCGGAGTTACTGGTTTCATGCAAGATACATGGAAAACTGGATGGACTTTCAATGGTTCTGGACGCGTGTGCTTGACTGCCGCTACTTTATCGACCCTTTGAATAAAGAACAGGCCAATACAGCTGGAGCCAAACTTTGTGAGGATTGTGAATACCAATTTGGCAGAGAACCAGGATGAAATCGATAATGAGCAAAAAAGGAAGACTGCAAAATGGCAAAATGCAGAGCATTATTTTAAGCAAATTCTGCCATGGGTAGTAATGGGGCCGAGTTGTTCTAGTTTGCTGAACAAAAACATCTAAGATATTTGGTGGTCTGATTTGTTCTTTCAGTTGTGTCTGTTGGTCTGCAGATGATACCATGAGGACAATGAAGACTATATTTTCAATTTCTTGCACATCTCCTGATACAATTTTAGGTGTATTGTACCCCTATAGCAGACAATAAAGACATCCACCGTGGCTGCGGCCAAAGAGGTACCCTTCATCAAGATATTTTTTCAACAAAAATATGTCTACATCCCCAAAGAGATGATGGGAAAAATAAAGTCCCAGGTTTTCGTTGATGTATTTCTTTGGAGTGGTTAGCTTAGGCCCAGAAAGGGAGAAAATGTAGCCAATTGTAATCTCAGCAACGGGAAGAAGCTCTATCGGGCAATCATGGATACAGTGCAGCGGAAGGGTGTCTGCTTCTTTTCAATTACATCATATATCAATGGAATGAGCTCATCTTTTTCTATCTCAATGCAGAGCAGGCTCCAGGGATTGATCAAGCAGAAGTGGTGACAATAACCAGGGAAAGGAAATCTCACCCAAGGACCAGTTGATGTTCAGAATATGGGCCTGTAACCAGAGCATTCCTAAAATGACTCGGTACACCAAAGTAAAGGTAACTATTAGCCAGCCACTAGTGCTGTTGTTCTTCTGGGGACAGGGAAGGTCATGCTAAGACCCAGTCTGGCGGTGCCAAAGCAGAAGGAGCAATTGTCGCAGGATGTGAATCAAGGTGTCCCTGATGGGGTATTCTATTTGAATGTTCAGAAAGACGAAACAAAACTGATATTTGAGAAAAGCACTATTCCACTGTGTATATATACTCCATCAATGGAAATCTAAGATGTATTCTTCAACAGGCCTCCGACCCTGGTGGAGGTTACGAAGGGCAAAGTCTGCAGTGGCAGCTCACTAGGGATCGTGATAGAGTTTGGTCAACACCTCAAACAATGATAAGACGCTGGTTAAGGCAATGTTACACTGCTCAACAATCTATAAAGTCAAGGCTTTTTGCTCTGTAATCGCTCCGCCTTTGGTTCGCTCATGAGAAACGGTTCTTCACCGCAAAAACAATATGGAAGGCTAGTGGTACGTGAAACACTCTAAACTGGTTATGATCTCCTGAGAGACAATTGGGAAGAGGTACCTTGAATTCTGATGTAGACAATTAGGTTTTTGTTAGGGCTGTTGAATAGATGGACCAGCTGGTTAGGTACTAGTTATGACTCTAACTAAAAGTAGGCTCTTTGAACTTTTTCAATTGATTTGAGTTTAGAGATTTGTTTGCAAAGTTCAATCTCCAGTAGCCTTTATTAGAGCTGTGTTTTACTGTTAGGAGTGACACCTTAGTAGGTGACACAGGAATCTACGTGAAAGCTTGGTCTTCACCAGATGGGCAGGTTACTCTACTGGCCCCCAGGCTACTTTTCTGTGAGCTATCACCAGGTCATGGCCCTCAGGATCAGCCCACCAAGGGGTGGCTGGAGCAGAGCAACTACAGTGCAGAGACAGTGTACTGAATAGCAGGAGGTGAGAGGATAAGCTGAGGTCAAGGCAGACGGTAGGCAAGGGCATAGTCGGTGTCAAGACAAAAGGTCAAGACAGGCAGCGGGCAAGAGAGTGTGTCTAGCCTGAGGTCAAAGGCAGGCTACAAGCAAGAGCATATTAGGAGCAGGCAAAGTTAGCAATGGGGGCAGGAGGCAAGAAAAGGGTTAGACAGTCCAGGTCATTAACAGGCAAATCAGGATTAGCAGGAAACTAAGCAAACAAGGAAGCTGGCAAAAAAACACAGCACCTGCCAGAAAGGAATGAGTTTAAATACCCCCCCCACCCCCAGCCTGCAAGCGCACCCAGCGTCAGGAAAGCAGTGCAAAGCACACTAACTCATGCACACCAAAGCGCTTGCAATCATGTCTACACTCGCAACCAGTCGTAGCTAAAATGCCAAGAGCTTGCACACTCACGTGACGCGCTGCAAATTGACAGAATGGGCCATGCCCCTGTCTGGGCAGACGCTGATCCTGGAGGTACTATATCACACTGGTTCTTAAAGTTTCATAGATTGCAGATCACTTGAAACCGAGTTCTTCTATGCCCCTTTCTCATCTGAAAAATTAACTAATTTGACACCTTGTTGCCCACTTCCTATGGCACCTCATATACTTTTAGTTTGTATTTTATACTCTGATTTGCCTACTTTTTACCTTTTTGTTTTGCGTTCTTGAGTGTCTTTATGTGTTTAGTTTGAACAAAAACCACAGAAAATGGTGCCTAGATGCCATTACTAAGGCAATTTTTTTATGTTTTCACCCAAGATTCACTATATGATGTATCTTCTAGCTGATTCCTCAAAGCAATACATGGAGTGTATGAAGAATACACAAGGTGATGCAGATCCATTGAAAAGCCAGGCTTAGCTTGCCTTTACCTGCGGTTAGAGTTTTAATCTTTTTTTTAATAACTTTATACCAGGCGCGAATTGAAAATGTTTTTCGTCCTTGGATTCCATATGTTCTCATATCTTTGCATTCATACAATACACTCCTCTCTGGTTTAATCCCCATGTAAGCTGCATGAAATACATGTCAAATAACACACCGTATTTAAACATCTTCAGGAGAAATAGCAACTTGCCTACATCATGAAGTTAATTGTGATCTCTGCATTTTAAGAGCTGCATCATACAGGGCTCGAACATCTGTTGAATTGAAGATGCCTGACGTTTACTTCATCCTTTTATATTAGTATAATTTCCCTAGGGGTAGTAGGAAAATATTATGACTGCATGACACCTTGTCTTCAGGGAAACACCTGAATCACAGTTGATCACATTCCCACAATTAAGCTGTTTCTATCCTTTGCACTCTGCATATATTTGCATGTAAATCATGAACTAGTTTAACCAAGTTATTTTAGAATATTAAACTATGAAATGATGGGTAAAAATAGAGTGAGTCGCTAAAATTGCTGACTGAATTTAAATGATGGCTAGAGCGTTCAACATATAACCTTTAAAAATTAGTTTTATGCATAGGTGGCTTCCTAAATCACTAAAATCTCATCTAAGTTTTAAAACCTTAATGTAATTTTGAAAGTTGTTTTCAAGCTTTTTAAATATGCTGCTTTAATTAAAATAATAGCTGCTGATCCTACCATGAAGGTCTATGCTCAGACGCTTTCTGTCAATGGTGACAACACCCTGCTCCTGTCTCCCAGTTGTGCACCTGTGTTGTCATCCTTTCACAAGTGGCCCTGATAAAGACTACAAGGGGCCATGCTGATACACACAATGAGGAGGCACGGGGTATCATTTCCTCTAACAGGCCACTGGTCCAGAGTTATGATGTGCACCTGTTCCTAGAGCAAGGACTGGTAGACAAGTAGTGGCTAGAAGTGGCTACAGGAGATCAGCAGCACAGAGATACAAAAAAGGATGAAAATAAAAGATGAACACAGCATTTTATGAAATAAATAATGTAATTGATGATACACAGTGCTTAAGCAAACTACATATCCAATTTGAATTTAGAACTAGTTTAGGAGCATCGCCTGCATGAAGTTTGCATACTGTCCCTGTGTCTGCTTGGATTTCCTGCAGGTGCTTCCACAATTCAAAAACATATTGGTAGGATAACTGACTTCTGATTAACTTGACTAGTTTGATTTCCCTGCATGAAAGAAAGGCTTGGTAATCTTCATCTGTATCTTTAATTTACCAAAAACCCCAACCCATAATCCCAATAGGACAATTAACCAAGGTCTTCATCAGCTGTCATCGACAGTACAGGATATAAAGATGACCATCTGTGTGCTGCTCATACACAGGCTTATGTTTTGTGGGGAATTTCTATGGTGTATGATAAAAGTTGCCTTATGTTTTCTAAGGATAGCTACATACCACCAAGAGATGCATCCAAATTTTGCATTGCTTGCTACGATTATGCTGAGAGTCACCTTTTTGAAATTAGAATGACCCATTTGGTCTCTCTCTATCTGACCATTATTTGATGGGTGAGGATAGTACTGATGAAAACATTGGCACAAATGTTTCTATGCCAGTGTTGGTCAACTTTTTTTGATACCCCCGCAACATCACTAAAGGGCTGTACATATTATTCATTAAATGGAATGCAAAAGAAAACTACATAACAAAATTACTGCTGTTACTGCCCCTTTACTGGGCTTTTACATCTGTGGCTCCCTCCTATCCTTAAAAATTGCTTACAATAAATATTTTTCTTTGCAAAATCCATTATGAAAGACCAGGGGGGTAAAAAATAATTAATGAAAAAAGGATGGCCTGCACAGCCTTCAGTTTCACCTTATTAACAAAAACATAGACTACTGTTTGCAGGTGCCCTAAGGGATGCACAATAAGGGCCAGATGGGAACATATAGGCCTTCATGCCACAGGTTGGGCACCAGGGCTCTGTGCAAATATATACAGTTCCACTACATGTAGGTAGGTTAGGTAAATAAATCTCAAACAAACATTGCATGGCAGTTGCCATCTGTGCAGATATTTAGAAACATTATATAACAGAATGCAGAAAATGTAAAAAGACAGTGAAAATGCCCATAATTATTGTTTTTGCTCCTGACACTCACAATTATACCTGTTGATATGATGAACTACTAAAATTGATGGTAAAATGTATGATACCATATGGTAGACTCCCATCTTTGAATGTTACCCAGAACTTTATAATATGATGCTTGTATTGCACAGAATAATTATAGTATATATGCTAACATAGAAAAAGCAGACCTACTGTCGCTGTGGGAAGCCTGAGGTTGTTATGGCAATGTGTCCATCTAAATGAAGAAGTAACTTTACAGGAAACAAAAGATCTGAGGTTGTCAGTCCTTGTGAACTCCATGCTGGACTGTTTAATTAATTGTATCCAATAGCTGCATGTACTGACAAGGGATCATTTTCTTTTTCTACATAATTCAATTTATTATGAAAAATGTTATTTTAGGAAACATTTCATAACTCAATGTAAAGCTGATGCAATTTCCATAGAAATTTCTACCTACGTTTTCTTGTTTATATAATTAATACATTAGTTAGATTTTAAAAAAAATAACTCAGTACTTACATCATTCAGCTGCGTGTAATGGGATAATCGAGCACTTCAAATACATGGAAATCTTTTTTTGTCCCTATGCATACAGTAGGTAAAGATGGCACCAGTGGTGACATTTCCTTTGTTAAAGTGTATATAGAGGAGGTTGTGCCTAAAAAAAGCAGGCAGAAGACTAGTAATCAGTATTGCCTGTAGACTCCCTCCAGCTGATTCATCCCCCATTATACTCTCAAGCTTCTTTTCAGTATTGAATCCAGAACAAACAAATATACATTGTCCAGCAAAAACTTTATGTTTTTACCCGAGCACTTACAGTCATCATGATTCCAAAAAACTGTTTCCAACTCTCAGCTCTGCTTCCCTGAACATCCTGTCCAGTACAAGATGAGAAGGGACAAACCAGTCTACAGCAGCTGTCCATCTTCTAGCTTTGATAAGAGAAGTGGAAGGGAGGAGCAGGTAGCAGGGGAGAGGTTTGCATTGCTGTGTGTTTTGGAGACACACACAGCTTACTAGCACACAATGGTGGCTCCATTGGACCCTGCAAGGGAAAGGAGCCACCCTAAAATGGGATATCAGGGCAAGTTCTCAGGAGATCAACTGGTTCTCCCGGAAACCACAACTTTTAAACATCAAGTAGCAGCATCCATTGAAAGTGATTTAATTAGCAATTGAAATAGCTTAACAACATCTTGAACTTAATATCACTTTAAGATGCCCTGTTCTGCTTTGTGTTTTTTTGTGTGTAGGTGGCCATCTCGGTAGAGGCAAGACTTCCTCGTGTCAGAGCTTTCAGCAAGGAGAACAGTTAACAGCATGGTTAACACCCGGTAACGGGTGTGTTTAATTGGCGGGTCTTTTCTGCCCGTGCGTGCCCGCTAGGGGGCGCGCGCGAGCAGAAAAAAATTGCCGTCTTTTCTGCAGATGTAGCAGTGCCGTCCGTCCGTTTTTTTACTACGGGCGGACGGCAAGAGGTTAAAGCTGGACTTTGGAAATGACCAAAAATCTAACCTGCAGTGCCTCCCCCCGCACACTGCAAAGGTTAAATGCTTGTTAAGTCTAGGGGTAGAAGAATACGTTGTAATACTTATCTTATTTCTTGCTCTGACAGGTTCCCTCAACGTATGACCGGTTCCCTGGCGCTTTCCATCAGAGCCCATTCACACCTGGGCGGTTGCAGATCAGCGCGGTTACCACGCTGATTTCAAAAGGGAGGTTTGGGGAGCTTTTAATTGTGTTTCAGCAGTGAAACGCAATAAAAAATTCCCAAAACCATGCTGATCAGCGCGGTTCCATTGAAAGCTGTATGGAAACCGCACTGATCAGCGCGCAAAAATAGTGCAGGGGGCGGTTCGGTTCGCGCTGAACCGCGTGGTCGCTTGAACGGTCCCCATAGCAATGTATGTGATCATTCATGTCGGCAGATCCGCGCGGCTGAACCGCCCCTAAGATACTTTGGCCAGCAAGTACAATGCAGGGCCAATAGGGGCAGTTTTTTATGTAGTTTACGGTTTCAGCTTTAAAAAAGTCATGTGCACATTTCAAACTGTAAAGTATTTGGACATTTTGGGCCTTTGTAGGAATATCATCAGGCATGGGCTAGTAGATTTTGAATGACTTCAAATACACTTTAAGACTATGAGAATTATGATCACTTTAAGACAGATGGGAATTTTGTGGATTTTTCTGTCAATCAAATCAAAATGCTTCAAAATTAGTTGAGGACTACTGTGATTAGTTAAATCAAGCACCTCCATTTTGACTTTATATTGTGATTAGCACCAATTTTGTGTCAGCAAGAGATGAAAAAAACCCTTTGTGTGAATCAATCCACCTAAAAACCTTACACTAACATTTGTATTGATTTGTAGACACCTGAATGTCATAGATTTGCCTGATCTGTCTGGCAAATAGATTTAAGGGTGCCCTTTCCCCTAAATAAACTGGTTTGGTTCACTTGCATTATTTAAAAGTCTACTAGGAGTCTCATTTGATATATATTTGAGTCCTTGAGCCTCATGTGTTGGAGATTTGGGGTAGAACATTTGTCGCTGGGAGAGATTATAGACTTTTCTAGTCAACAGTGATTTCGATGCCTTTCCTTTTGAATTTTATTCTGTGCCATTTCACATATATGCTTAGAATATGGTACAGAAGAGTTCATTGTAAGCTAAAAATGCTATTCTGAACCTTTCTGAAAAATACCCCATTAATTACCAATGGGCTAAATAATTTTTTTGTGTATGGTGTGAAAGCAGTATTTTGTCTTGCAAGGTATCAATGTGGATCCCTAATTCGTTTGACTGTGTGTATAGACTCACTTATCCATAAAGGAAGAACACACACCAGTGAAATGTTAAGAACTCCATGAGACTATTTTGCCAGTTTGCTGTACAGACAAATATGTGACCCTGTTGCAGGGTTGGTTTTTGTAAATCCATCATCTCTAGACATCATTACTTTATGCCATGTCTGCTGCAGGTGCGTTCCTGAATAGTAATGGGCATACATTGTTTTTATTTGGTCACTTGTGCTTAGTCAGGACCATAGCAAAACTATGAAAGGCCCCTTGTCTCTGTAATATCAATCTGACAGACAGGTCCTCTAGCAATAGATAATATAATTATTGTTTTCATAGGAATTCCATAAAGGTTTCTAAACTGTATATATTAATTTTATTCAAATGCTTTTGCTATTTGCCTCAACCACTATGTTGCCAGACAGCTCTAGGCTACATGGAGATTGCATGGTCTGCTATGGCTGCATCACATGGACTGCAATAGCTGTCCCTTGCAATACATATTTGCACATTACAAAACTATGTTTCCTATCAGTACTCTTTACCTTTTTATAACTCATTACCCTAAAATACACTTTTACCTTTCAGTGCTTACACAATAGATTCCTTTCTTTGGCTGTATAATACATCTCCTGTGAGGACGGGCAAGAAAACAGCCACGCTGATAATGGAAAATATATTCAACAAAATTGATGGCACAATGAAGAAAACCTCATAGTCCTCTTTCGATAGCGAAATCCCATCCATTATGCCGTGTAAAGCTTTCACTTCATCTTTGTATATCGTAGCTGGCACCACATGAAAGCTACATTATATGTGATCTAGATGTCTTACACCCAGCAAGAAATTTATGATGACTCAGTTTAAGAAAGTGCTTTCCTAAATGGATGTCTTTATGTACTTTTGTTTAAAAAAAAGTCACTTTTACTACAGTGCTTGACATTAATCTGTTGCTAAGAAAATATAGGCATTACATTTAGAACAAAGTCATGCTGGGTAAATAGGATTTATCCTATTCCTTGGTTAGCTGGTAGTTATGAGAAAAAGAAAACCTTAATTGGACCTTGCTGGCTTTGGGTTCTTGGCTTTATAGTTGAGTTGTCCTTGGTACAACGTTTGTAGTGATGGTGGTGTCAGGGGAAAAGCCTGATTGTCAATTTTTGAAAGTTTTCAGCACACCAAACCATGAGTATTGAGCATTTTATTGTATCCACAAACCTATCACATAATCCAAATAAACAGTTACTAAGACATCATGCTAACAGCAAGGAAATTATTCTGTTCAGTAGTTTCAAGTGAACGGCGCTGGCAATGCTACAGCAAACAAAGACATTTTAGACAATATTGCGCAATCAACTTTTAGGCAACAGTTGTGGGCCTAGAAACGTTCTCAGATCTGGAAGAGGAACAGACTGTGTTCCTCATACACTGTACAGAATTTGCATTAAAAAATAACTATTTTTGTTATCAGGGGGAATTTTTTACCCAAATTAAAGGGGTAGCAATGGGGGCTAAGTTTGCCCCTAGTCTGGCAAACCTTTTTATGTCAAAATGGGAAGAAAATGCCATATTTGAATATAAGTGGCTAGGCCTGGTGATCTGGAAAAGATATATAGATGACGTGATCACAATATGGAAGGGCTCAACACCCTCACTAGAAGAATTTCTCAGATCACTCAATGAAAATAAAGATGGCATCAGCTTCACTTATAATTACAGTAAAAATACCATAGACTTCTTAGACCTCACCATTCAAGGGAAGGATGACAAACTAATAACCAGAACATTTAAAAAAAAAATAGATAGAAATGGCTACATCCCTATGGGAAGCTGCCACCATCCGTCCTGGTTGAGGGGGATACCAAAAGGACAGTTAACAAGAATAAAAAGGAACTGTACAACATTGGAAGCATTTGAAGAACAATCTGAGAAGATAAAGGCAAGATTTAAAGAAAAAGGCTATAAAGAATATGAGCTGGACAGAATTAAAAAGAATTTGTCGGATGTAGATAGAGAACAGAGGCCCCAGATGAAAACGAGAAAACAAAAAGAAGAGGAATCCATTTTATTTATTACCAACTTCTCAACTCAATACAAGGAAGTGGAACACATTCTCGAAAAACACTGGCCACTCCTCAAAAAAGATAAGGTCTTAGGACCCTTACTCCCTATAAAGCCAAAGGTAATATATAAAAAGGCGCCAAACATCAAAGATAAACTTGTTCATAATGTACTGGACCCTCCAAAAAGACCCTCCACATTTTTCCAAGGGAAAGGATTTTACCCATGTGGGAAATGCATGGGATGTAGGCACACTGGTAAAAAGAAAAAAACTTCAGAATTTTGCTCCAATTCAAATGGACGACAATTTAAGATCAATGAATTCATCTCATGCCATAGTACTCATGTTACCTACATGATACAATGCCCTTGTGGTTTACAATATATAGGGAGAACCACCCGCGAATTAAGGGTGAGAATACGCAAACACATTAATAACATAAAAAAGGGTAAACGGGACCATAATCTATCCAGACATTTCAAAGAAAAACATAACTGTAACCCAAAAGGAATTCAGTTCATAGGCCTTGATAGGGTGTTTAAGCAATGGAGGGG
>NW_017307670.1:172036-190418 GCF_000935625.1 Nanorana parkeri | reverse complement strand
TTTTCTTCGTCTTTTTTCCCCCTGGGAGATCTTAATAGGTTTCCGTCCCCAGCGAGAGGTGAAGGAGCCTGCCAGAGGGAGGAAAAAAGCAGACCAGATCTTTTGAGAAAAGAGGACGGATCACAAGAAACCATAGGACTTTCCGGATTCTATGAATTTACCCTGGTTTGAGACGTTTTGAACTGACCACTCTGAACTGACTGCTCACTAAGATCGATGCCGGTATTTTAGTTAAATTAACCCCGCATTTAATCTTTGTCTTTGAGAGGAATCAGAGTGCACAGAGTAGCACTGTATATGTGATCATTTTTGATACTGTTTAATTTTTATTATTTAAGTGTTCGTACTATATTTAAAATTCGTCACGATTTAGAGATTGGGATTTTAGAATTTGTTTTTGTTTTTCTTATACACGACCAATCTGTGACACAGAGTCATTTATATTTGGATTGGTGTCTTTGAATAGATTGTCACATCACTAAGAGGTTTGTTTGGACAAACCATGTACACTTAGTACACAGAAACACCTAATCAATACACCGGCTGGCGATTGAAAATCCTTTTCCCACACCAGATTGTTATATTGCACAATTATTACCGAGGTAGTGACTACCGAGATTTACAATTCTTTCACAGTAGAATCTGAACTTAGTAACTTCTTCACGTCCTAATGAGCACACATATTCCATTTTATTTATATTTGTCGAGACCGAGCGCAACTCACTTGCGATATAATATGCCTTTTTATTCCAGCAAGACTGTGCCCCTGTTCACAAAGCCAGCTCCATAAAAACATGGCTTGATGCGTTTGGTGCCGAGGAACTTGAGTGGCCTGCACAGAGCCCTTTTAAGCACCTTTGAGTGAACTGGAAGACTGATTGCAATCAAGGTCTTCTCAACCAACATCAGCACCTGCCATGGTTTGGTAAGTTTGGTACAGAGGAGCTGAAGTGATCTGCACAGAGCCTTTTGAACACATTTGAGTGAATTGGAAGACCTTTTGCAAGTAAGGTCTTCTCAACCAACATCAGCACCTAATCTCACAAATACTCTTTTGGCTGAATAGGCGCACATTCCTACACACACTTCAAAATATTATGGAAAGCCTTCCCAGAAGAGTGGATACTGTTGTAGCTGCAAAGGAGGAGCCAACTCCATTTTAATGGCCATGGTGAGGAAATGGGATGTTCAAAAATCTCATATTTGTGATGGTCAAGTGTCCACAAATTTGTGTTTAATACTCCTTTTTTTGTGTAGAATTACGCAGTTCAGAAATCCAGGAATGTATTAATTGTATCATACATTTGCTGATTGGATAAAGTAATTAGCAATTTAGTTTTTCTCATCACTACTGGTAGATAGAAATAAGATAATTTGTTTAGAAAATTCAGGCTAGAAAGAAATGCAAAAAAATCCCTTGTCAGTTCATTTTTTATGCTTCAAAGTAAACAGCAGGCCTTCCTATGCTAACTTCTAATATGTAGTGGGCCAGATCCTTTGGGGATTCTGCTGTTGTTAACATACAGAGGATTTGGGGTCAAAATTCCCCATCCCCTTTGATGTAATTTGCCTATTAAGAAAATAGTATTCTAGGATGTTTTTTAACTGGGTGAAAAAAGCTGGAAAGACATGGGTACAATTTACAGTATCCATGCAGGTGGTGGGAATTGGCAGTGATATCTAAGGTCACTGTTAACCAGTGGCGTCACAAGTGTGGTGCAGGGGGTGGGGCCCACTGGCAGTCATTTTGGTGTCACCTCCTCTAAAAAGTTGGGCACTCGGTCATGGACCGAGAGCCCGACAGTGTCAGGAGAGAGCCGGTGGCATACCTCATCCCGCCGGGTGAACGTCCCCTCCTCTCTGTGCCTGCGTCCATCACCAAAATGGCCATCAGCAGGCGTCAATTAGATGACCGCGCGTGCGTGATGACGTCACTACGGGGTGTCACCCGGTCTCTGCTCCGGGTCACACCCGGGATCGGGATGCCCCTGCTGTTAACTAAATGGATCAGCATCACAATTGATTTCAGTTGTATGTTTTATGAATTTTTGTATTACAAGAAAATATACTACTTTTCATATTTTAAACACATAGAGGGGAATTCATCAAAACTGGAGCAGACAAAATCTGGAGCAGCTGTGCACAGCAACCAATCAGCTTCTCTTTCATTTTCTAATCTTAACTGAAGAAACTGAAGAGAAAAGCTGATTGGTTTCCCTGGGCAACTGCTCCAGATTTTGTTTGCTCTAGTTTTGATAAATTCCCCTCCTTTTGTGATCTATCGCGGGTAGAACCTGAAAAGTTTCAGTGCCAATTTTTCATTATTTCCATGTTTAAAATAGGGATGTGGTGCAATTGGCCCATGATGACTGGAACAGTTGTGTTTATAGATATTTGAATAGCACTGGAAGAGCGCAGTGGATACAGGACAGCTCTGAATCTCTGACACAATCAATAAGTATTTTTCTCCACTTATCAAACAGATAACAAACACTTTTAATGGTATATTTAACAGTAAGGGAGCAAAGAAAAGACGTTCCTTGTAAGAGTTTAATTATACTTTTAGCTTCTTTGCAGTGTGTGAGAAGAGAATCGGGCCTAGACACAAAGGAATAATATATAGATGTATTAATGAGTTACATAAGATAATGAAAACCTTTGCTTCAGTGTCAATTTTAAGTTGAGTCTTCTGGACAGGCAGAGGAGCCCTAGATACAATATTTCAGTACTCAGGTTCTATGGCCTAAGGCATGTTCTGCACTTTTAAGTAGTTCTGGCATGAGGTTAAAGAGGATTTGTGTTTCATCCATAATATGGAAAAGTACCATCTATTCTTAATCATAACTGATAAAAACAAGATAATAAAGAAGCATGATTGTAGGAGATATACTGCAAGATCGCTGCATAACAAAGTTGCTGCATAAGTGTGCACTTATTTAAAACAGTTTGCTTTCTCTAATTGGTCAGCCATTATGGACTATAGAACCATTGACCTGTGAGGGCATTAACCTGAAGTAATTTATTATTATAGAAATTACAATATATTTTTTAGGAAGTTTTGCCAAAAATCTATGCACATTTTTTTTTTGTACTCCAATGAAAATGCTTATAAATGTTTGCCCTTTCCCCGTGTTTTTCCTCTAACGATTTGACTATGGATGTTTGCTGTTCCTCTGCCTGTCTTTCGCAGTTCCTGTCTTCTTTCACATCCCTTTAAATAGAATTTTCACTTTGTTCTGAAGTTTGGAAAAAAAAGATCAATTGAATCACTCAATAATCAGAATGCTGTTTTAATATGTTTGCAAAGCACTAGGCGAGATCGTAATAATGATATTTAAAAGCAGCTCAGATGCCTCTGAAACTGAACAGTACTTTTGTTCGCAAGGTGCCAATTTCAAATGAATTTTTTTTTTTTCAATCGGTGAGATTATGAAATGTCAGAGACAACTGCCGGGCTGCCAGTGGGGAGACGGTGGAAAAACAATGCCACTTTGAATTTTAATTGCTTTTCTTTATTGATATTAGCTGTCCAGACTTCTCATCTGATCTGGAGAAACTGCTTATTACCATTAATTAGAGATAAATTAAACTGTATTTCTATCTGGAGACTTCAGCATTAAGGTGGCTCAATTTTATTGCAGCGTACAACCGATGAAAAGCCAACATATTAAAATTACGGGTGATTATCAAAACAGTGTCAGACGGTATTTGGTTTGCGCATTGGATGGGTATATTTAGAATGTTGTGAGGTGCCAACAGCCCTTCTTGAGTGAAGCGGAGTATTATGCAGCATTTGTGATTCAGAAAATGGAATGATTTGGGAATTGTGCTACTTATGTGTTGTACATAATTACTCGAGCAGCAGGCGTTGGTTACACCACTGTTAGTGTGAACATAATCTACAGTCCTGGCAGCGTATGTTAATTTGTTAGAGTAGTGGGTGTTCTATATGCCCTTCAATAAGCTTTGTGAGCTGGAATGTACCTGCTTTTGTAGAGCTTAGGAACTGCTAATTTCAATACAGGTGCTGCAAGGGTTCCACTCAGATGAAGAATGAAAAATTAGCAATTAAAGCTGTATTTAATTAGTATTAATAACCTTTAGATCAAACAAATACACAATGCCCAGCAAAGTATTTCTTTTAATTTTTGGCCAAGCACTTACAGTCCCCATGTTCCAAACAGCTCCAACTCTCTCAGCTCTACTTCTCTTAATTTCCTGCCTAGGACATGTACAAGATCACAAGGGGCAGCAGAGTTGTACATCTATTAGCTTGGATCAGGGAAACGGGAGACGGCGGGACTGGTTTGACTTGCACCTAAATGTAAATCCGACAATAAATTGGGGTAGATTCCTCCAAACTATGGCTTATCTTTCCAAAAGCGTGTAAAACTATTCCTCCATCTTCCACCTTCTCTTGTGCTCAGAGAGAGAAAAAAAGGCTTCCCATAGTGTAGTATGTCAGAATAAATTTATTTAAAACGATTAAAATGCACTTACGTTTAACTTGCTGTAGTATACAGTTGAATTACAGGCACCATTTATACTGGAAATAAAGGAGAGGTTGCAACTCTATCTACCTAGCGATGTATCTCATGTTTATGTAATTGGTCAGTAGTTGAATCAGGGCCCAAACATCCTCAAAAAAGTTATTTTTACAGGGAACCTTAGTTGACATTGTCCACCACTGCCTACAGGCAATTGTATGGAGAATTTTTACTTTTGCACAGTTACACCCGTTAAATGCTGCTTTTCAATTTTACAGCCATCTTCTTCTTACAACGCTCCCCTTTCCGCCTTCCTGTTTGAAGGCAGACCTAAAGTGTGTTTAATCGTAAGCACGGTTTCCTCCACAAATAAACCGTCTTTTACAATTGCACAATAGAAGCTACTATAAAGTGATATTAGCTGTCATTTCATAGCCAATAGCAAAAGCCGCCTCTAAATCAGCTCGGCAACTCCACTTTCTACTTACAAAAGGCCATCATTGTGACAGATGATGAAAAATGACTAGAGGCAAAGTGCGTGAGCAATACTGTATTTTCTCTATATCCAGGTACCTTGCACGTCACTTGTGTTATCTTCTTTGCCTCTTACAGGCCGCTGAGAAGATGAGATGATAATTTAAAGGCCAAATAGAACAGGTCTGTTGTGCTGAATGAATTTGTTGTGCTGTCATGAATCCAGAGAGCTGGGCTAGTACTTGAAAAGGTATTGTCCCTGGTACGTTGTGTTTGTTAAGGAACTGAAACAGTCAAAGCCAAACTCTAGGCTGATATAAAATACACAAACTAATGTTGTTCTGTGCTAATTAATACATAAATAAATGTATTTTTTAAATGCAAGCAGTGTAAGCACCTGAATTTGACCGGGTATCTGTCCCAGCCTATAGCAGGGCTGGAGCATGAAAAAACAAGACAAGGATCAGTTCATGTGCTGAGAAGAGACGTGCTCATAGGAAGAGAAAGCAGAGTGCATAGAGATGAGCTCATCACTGTGCTGCTTCTCCTTTCACTGTCCAGTCACAGGCTAGAAGAGGGTCCTGGATGATGTGGGTTCAGAGGAAGTGGGTTGAATGATGCTGGCCATCAGACCGAGGACATCTAGCGGCAAAATGGAGTGGAGGTGAATATTGTGCCAAGTGTTTTTAGTCAGGTGACCAGCCCAGGAATTGAGTGATCATGCCAATGCAAAAGCACTACTCCTCTGTTGCAACGGCAATTTGTTGTTCGCTCACTCACTTCCTGGTTAGCTGGCAGTAGTAAACAAATCGATCACATCATCACTGTTTACTACTGTCATAGATTTAATATGTCCTCTGCCATGGAATCCAGGCACCATCTGGTGTGAGCCTGTGTATAAGTGTTAATACAAAATCCCCTGCACTCCTTACGGCGTACAGATCTTGTAGAAAGGTAAGTGCTTGAAGTGACAACATGGATGGCGCCGTGTCAGAAACAGTCCACAATAGTCACCAGCACTCGATGATAATTAATTAATCTATTAATGGGTTTTTCATTTTAATCTTGTTATTCTTGGCTGCTGTTCTGCTTTAATGGTTTATAATGAAACATATCGCTGGATTTAATTGAATCTGAACTGAAATGAGGGGGGAAGGGTTTAAAGGTTCCTAAACTAATGTAAGCAAACATGATCAATTTGAAGCACACTTTAAAGGTGGCCATACACTTTACAACCCTCGCAAGACTTTTGTAATAAAAAAAAATGCACGATCTGCCCATCTTGGACAGGCAGATCGTACTTGCGATCATCGCAAGCCCGCCACCCTGAGGGGCGGGCTTCCGATGACTGCAATGAGGGGCGGGCTTCCGATAACTGCAAACTGGCAGTGTGCGCATATGCACACCGGCCCATTCCGCAGTTGTCGTACAAGCAGACCACTAACCCGCCGAGAATCGTCCGATTCCCGGCGGGTTTTCCAGCCTGCTTGTTCGACGGAAGACATGCGACCGTACAGTAGAAACGGTCGCACGCCTTCAATACACTTTGCGATTATCATATGGTCGCGGGATTTCCCACGGTTCTCCACGATAATCGTACAGTGTATGGGCACCTTTAGAGGATACCTTGTCATGCAATGCTCAAGGTATATAATCGGGACAACACCCAAATCTTCCTTAACCTCATGTCAGGACTTCAATGAGATGCAAAATGTGGCTGTGGTCATTTATACGGATCACTGTGTTCAATGTTTCCCTTTTTCTTCATTTTAAAATTGGACAGTTATAAAAAAAAAATATTATAAAAAAATAGGCAGCATCTGCTCTACCTCTCTCCTCCTCCCTGCTCCATGGGAGTAAATATGCTTGCCCAAGCCAAGTGTTTATGTTGATGGAAGCTCCCGCAGCATCTCCACTTGAATGCACCAATGGAAGTTCCATTGTGATATGTTTCCCGGGTTAATGAATTTGCTTGCAGTTTTTTTATGTTGTGTAAAGCATTTATATGGATAGTAGCTGTTATTGGATAGCTTATCTAAAGGCATTTGTATGGATAGTAGGCAACATGAACAGGTTGTTTGAAACCTGACGTCTCTGTGCAGCAGTATCAGATCAGGCAAAGGCTCACATCCTCCTCCTTGCACACATGCCTCCATTGCATTACTTGCCTGGTCAGTGAAAAATGTGAAGTCTCCTCTCATGAGATTTCAGAGGTCTGCAATATTTCAGGAAAGTCTGCCTGAGATCAGTATTTTCATCAGCTATGGACTTATTAGATCGGAAATGCCTCAGGGCTTACATTTTACATCTTCCCCCGGGGGGTTTAACTACACCGCAGCTGCAAGGAAAATATAAAAGGTGAATCCTCAGTTCGATGATGAGGGCTGCATACAGTATAAGGATAGTTAAAGAGCCACTGAACATAAATCATAAGGTATTAATAACATTTAATGGATACGTAGATATTGTAGGATATTATGAAGGTGCTACACTGATGGGAATGCTATGTAGTGAGCCTTTTACTTTTCCCTGAACATGCATGAAGGCATGGCACACAACAACAGGATGTGCTGATGTAGAACATATTTTAGTATGCTCTCCAGCAAATGTACATGCATGGCACATAGACCGTACATCCTACCTCATTCTTGGCAGGCAGGGAATAGGACCTGATGAAGGGCAAACTGTGATACCCCGAAATGTTGTATCTTGTGTTTTGCATTTGCAAAAAGTATGTGAATAAATAGACGTACTGGATTTGCTTTGAAGTGCAGGTGTCCATCTTTTACTTATACTTTGACGGAAGCCACCCGTTGACACCTGCTGCACCCACTTCTTATCTCATGGAGCAGCGGTTCTGAGTGCGATGGGTACACGGACTGTAGGGAATAGAACCAGGCGCCAGGGACAATGTAAATTCTAAACACATGCAACATGGTTATGCTTTTGGGGAGAGCCTGGATATATAATCGCTATAAGAGGACACACTGAGAGATATGAGTGCCATAATGTCCTCGGTGCATCCTTGCACATTATTGCGAGAACCCAGGCCCGGCGCTACCGCAAGGCGGCGCAAAAATGCACATTGCCTGTGTAGGCAAGAATCCTAGCACTGGCACTGTCAGAACCCCCCCAGTAAAATGTATTTTCGCTTTAACCCCTTTTACATTGTTTCGCTGCACTGCTTTAAACTACATTTTGGTAAGAGAGCCAATTCAGTGCCCCAGAGTGCAAATTTTAATGTGCCTGCAGCATTTTTGTTAACATACTGCACCTCAATGCAAAGAGGTTCATATTTGTGCATTGCAATGCGCTAAAATGCAGGTGTGTCATTGTGTGTTGGGTATGTGTGAAGATTAATCAATACTTTACCGTGTGTTACCGATACACAGTGTGACTGGGTCCTTAATTAAGCAGAGCCCTTTGTGCTGCATATTCATCCATATGATACAAAGGTCAGGCAATAGAGGTGAAACAGCGTACTGTCTGTGACGCCACAGTAGGGGATGGAAGGAGTGGCATGATTCCTGAGTGCTCCTTTTTTTATGTGATTTAGGTAAATCTCTTGAGTAGGCCAATAAAGGCAGAAAAATGTATTGTGATCATTAAACTGTCCCCACTTGGCTTTGGCTAATCTTGTTAGTTGGTCTGCTAACATTCTGTAAATAGAACCAATTAGCAAAACAGATGCATCAGGTAATCAGCAAAGATCAAGGCCATTTTATAGAAATCTGTCTCCACGTTACGATCTTAAGCATTGATTTTTATTCTCGGTGATGGAAAGGGAGAAATTAAGGTCACAGAAGCTTGTCAGGAAAGGGCACATTTCTATGTACGCAAATAATAGTAACAGCTTCACTGTGGATCTTAAATAATTCTGAAATATTCTTCGAATAACGAATTAGAGTGGCTATTACATATCTAAATGGCAGCGGCTTTTATCATTAGGGTGACTGAGTGCCGCTCTTTATTCCTGCTGGTGCAGACTTCAAATATATTGCAAGAGCTGGACAAGATGGCTTCACTTTTGATCAGATCTTGCTTCCTAAGAGGACCAACCATTCAAAATGAATCTGTCAGCATATAATATGGAAAATGCCATTGTTTACATCTGAGAATGCTAATTTCCTGGCTGTCAGTCTCATTGCTTTATGAGTCACCTGAAATAAGTATAGTGGTAAAGAATTATGTGTGTTCCAGGTCTGTGACTATTGAAGCCAGTTACAGTCGTGAAAAGCAACATTTTCAGGAGACCCAGCAATGGCAACCTCCTATACTTCTCTCGTGACAGATTTCCTTTAAACTAACTTAGTCGTGGGCGTATTACAGAGGCTGTCATTGGAGGCTGTAATGTTTTGTAAATGTCAGCTGTCTGGCTGTTTTGGGCTTCTACTCTCTCCACAACTTCCAAAGTCACTGAACCAGAACAAGCATACAGATCTGGTCAGCCAGAGAAAAGTCAGATGTCCTTATGAGCATACTTTTTATGGGTCAGTGAATTCAAGTTATGAAGCCACTAGATCAGGATGAGGGCCAGACATAGTATTTTATGGATTGAGGTCGGCAATTGCTACCTCTGAGTTCCTTTCGTGACAGGCTCCCCTTAAAGACATTGGGTGCCATACAGTACAGAAACAAAGAGGTGCTGGACTGCAGAATAGTAAGTCTGCATGGAAAAGTTCCAGGGTGGAGGTTACTTTTGCAGACAGAGCTGTTTTTTTGTTTATGTAATTATTTATTATTAGTATTATTATTATTAATAATAATAATAATATTATTATAATAATAAAAATACTTTATCTTTTTTTTGCCCAATAAACTTCGGTGATAGAACATGAAAACAATATGGAAGAAGAAGAAAAACCAAAGGGGAAGACAGAAGGGGGAGTAAGGACGAGGGGGGAAAGGGAGGAGGTAGGTATATACTGTATCAGGTAGGAATATAGAGAGGGAAGTAGGGGCTTTGTAATAGTCCTCACACGTCAAAGCTAATTAACATGAGGGGATGGTATGCAAAGGCAAGAGGGTAGGTAGAAAGAAAATACAAGTAATTGTGTATTATTCATGCAACCTAAGTGGGGCAGAGTTCAGATCCAGGGGTTCATGTTAGGTGTTAGATTGGTAATACAAAAAAGGCAACAGGTGGGGGTGTCTATTTTAAAACAATGGTGTCATTTTTCCCCCTTTTAGAAACTTAGTAGGTATGTACAAACGAACTGATTTACCTAACATCAAGTTTAAGTCTCACCAGATGCCATTGCTCTGTCCAATAAGAATATCTCAGTGGCACTCTCAATGGACAGGAGAATGGCAGGTCAGCTTTATCCACTCAAAGGTCTGTTGAGTTTTACTGTAAAAATCCAAGGCACACTATATTGCATTAGATTTAAAGTTTCATATTTCCTGTCTTGGTATGGCTAATTTATTGGATATAATAACAGGCCATACCCATAGCAATGTAGGCCTATATGTCAAAAATGCAATGTATGACCTCAGACATGTAATATATAGCATACAATAGAGCTTTCCAACTCTACACAATAAACATTTTATTGCTGTTATAAAACATGCCTGTATTCTGATTATTTATGCCTGTATCAATTTCTGGATTGATTTTATAGCAAGTGCCGATTGAACAATTTATTATGTGCGACGGTTAATTCAGTTCTATTTACTTGACTTTACCATTCCGTAGTTTGATTGTTCATCAATAGCTCTGCTGTGGCTAGGACCAGACATTTAAAAGCCAGAAGACACGGCCGTGTCTCTAATGCATTATATTTCTTCATCGCTGGCTTAGAGTTAACCTCTTTAGGGAACACACACAGTGCCGGGGAAATACATTCACCTAATGCTAAGAACACATTGTAAGTTATTGTAAGATATTCTTTTCTTTCCCTTTTGCTTTTGTGATGACACATAAAATTTACACACCAGAGATGCCTGGTTTTGATGCTTCCTGCAATTGGGAATTGCACAGCTGGATACACGCTGGCTTCTGTAAATGCAGTTATGGTGTATTTGAAGCTTTTGAAAGAGGCCACATGCTAAATGCAGCACCACATGCGTGCATACGGGGAATAGAGTCATTTATATCAATATAGCAGTTACTACAGCATGCTGTATATATTAGGAGCAGTACAGGGACTCAGAGGCAGGGGTCCTTCTCAAATGTTGTTTTGCATGCTAAATATCTACTAGGTCAAGGCAGATAGGAGAAGAATTTCTGTACCTTTTTAGATCATGTGTATGTTTATAGAACCTCAGTGAACAAACAGTTCACCAGTGAGCAAAATACTTTATTTCGCTATAACCATTACAGCTTATTGCGTATGCATGGTTTTACACTGGTCCTCAAGTCTAGGGTCCTAAAGGGCACATAGGTCAAAGGTTTTCTGGTCTCCAAGTTGCACAATATACAAATATGGGCCAGTGTCAAAAGACAAATTCAGTGTGCTGTTGACATCAATTTGAGGTGCCTTTGATATAATTCATGAACTGCATTTGCAGTTGACCTGCTTCAAGCTGCTTTTGTATTCCTATAGACTTGTATGGGAAGAGAAGCAGTGTGAAGCAAAGAAAAGACTGTCAACACTGACCCTAAAAAGGTGCTTCCTATTTGTATACACTGAGGGAGATTTATCAAAACTGGGGCATACAAAATTTGGAGCAGCTGTGCATGGCAACCAATCAGCATGCACCTTTCATTTTCAAAGCTTAACTGAACAAACTGAAGAGAGAAGCTGACTGGTTGCCATAGGCAACTGCTCCAGATTTTGTCTGCTTCAGTTTTGATAAATCCCCCCATTGTGTTTATACCAGCGGGAGTATGAGTCTGCTCAACTTCTGGTTTGCATGTAAAGTACACACCTCATCAAGACAGATGGGATACATTTGTGGTTTATATTGCTATGTTTTATATTGTGTTTTATTAACCAATAATTCAGGGTTCACCTATGACACTGGTGTGGGTTTTCTAAAAGGAAAGAAGAACAGAACTTTGTTTCTTTTCAAATTCCCTCTCTATTATTGAATCTTTGTATGTCCCTGGCTAGAGAGGGGTTGGGAGGAGAAGGGGATGAATCAATACTATGACTGTATCATGGATCTTGAGCTACTGAGCACTGTACACAACAGACTTTTTTTATAGCAAAGCAGGCAAGGATATATTGGAGCTCCAACTGCTGTCCTAAAAGCAAAATATGAAATATACATAGGCAGTATTTCATAGGTACCGATTAAAAAAACACAACAAGTATATTTTTACATACTGATCATAATAAATAAAATACATAAGTAGACTATACATTCACCTTACCACTAATAAAAGTAATTAACTTTAATACTGTTTATCACTGACCCAAAAGATGTATGTATGCAAAAAGTGAGGTCAGAGTGATGTTAGACTTGCTGACTGTGGCCAGAAAGTATTTAAGCCAGAAAATCTGCATGGAAACCAGAAATCCAGAGTGTTCTGAACTTGATCAAGTATGGCAGCCCACAGCAGCACAGATTCCCTTTAGTAGAAAGGCCATCACAAAACTGTAGTATATAAGTACAAACAATGAGCTACTTTACAGGGGCGTAAGCACCCCTCTTCCCTTCTGCAGGCATGATTACAGTGTTAAACTGACACAACTGTGCAATGCCAGAGGGTGTAAAGCCAGGGGTGCCCATTAGGTAGATGGTGATCTACCAGTAGCTCTCAAAGCTGATGCTGGTAGATCACGCAGGGTGTGAATGGTGGCCCCTTTATTCCATTTTGGAATATTTATTTAGTTGTGCACACATGATTACCTATTAGCCTGAGTCTGCTGAGCCAAGCTCCCTGACACCTTTCTGGTGGATACTGGTGGTTGAAGTGCTATGTAGTACATCAAAGAATATTAGTTTACATAGCCTGTTATACTGCACTGTTTGCAAAATACAGCAAGGTGAGCCAAGAGAGAGAGAGAGAGAGAGAGAGGAGAGACAGACAGGAGAGAAAGCAAGGAGAGACAGCCAGGGGAGAGAGCGTGAGGAGAGACAGCCAAGAGAGGGAAGAGAGACCGCTAGGAGAGAAAACAAAGAATGACAGCCAGGAGAGAGAGAGGAAAGAGCCAGGACAGGAGAGAAAGCAAGGAGAGAGGATGAGCAAGGAGAGACAGCCAGGAGAAAGAGCAAGGAGAGACAGCCAGGAGAGAGAGCAAGGAGAGACAGTCAGTAGAGAGAGCAAGGAGAGACAGCCAGGAGAGGGATCAAGGAGAGACAGCCAGGAGAGAGAGCAAGGAGGGACAGCCAGGAGAGAGAGAGAGCAAGGAGAGACAGCCAGGAGAGAGAGAGCAAGGAGAGGCAGCCAGGAAAGAGAGAGAGCAAGGAGAGACGGCCAGGAGAGAGAGCAAGGAGAGACAGCCAGGAGAGAGAGAGAGAGCAAGGAGAGACAGCCAGGGGAGAGAGAGCGATGGAGGTTTTTTTTTCATTGGTAGATCTCATGTAGCTCATCATTTGAAAAGTAGATCTTAACACAAAAAAATGTGGGCACCCCTGGTGTAAAGTGTGGTTTTTACTGTGTGGGGTACAGTGGTCCATTATATATTCATTATGGCAGGGATATGAATCCCCAGTCTGTATTTTCCACCATAAATATACAGAACATTCTCATCGTTATGTGCTCATGACATTTAGTTTTATCAAATAAATTAAGTTGATCTTTTTAATCAGAATGCCACTTGTTCGGTGCAATAATAAGATAGGACCAGCACGCACAATCTTTTCCTGATTTCTGATGATGACTGATCCAGCTGTTAATTAGATGCTTTGTCAAAACATGAAGAATAGAGAATGTGCTTGAAAGTACTTCAATATTTTTTTTGTTCGACATAGAAGAAAATGTTTTGTGGATTTATTCTACAAGAAGAAATTCATTCCTCCTTAGTTCTTATTCCAACAGCAGCTTATGACAACGTAATGATTACCAATGAATGCCAGAGATATTAGTGACCCTTGAAATGTATTGTAGTATCTCATAATGATCTTGAATGAAACAAAGGGGCAAATGTATAAAAGTGTTAAGTGTTATGAGCTTTGCTTTCAAATCAGATTGCCTACTACAACACAAAGATATTTTATATATGCCTCCTGCCCAGCCCTTTTCCTTGAAGTGCCACATTCTGTTTATTATTGCCATCTGTGTCCCCACTGGGGAGGCTTACCCCAACTTCCTGTCCTAGGAACAGAACAGGAAGTGACAACAAAACTACACGAAGCATGATGAAATCCCACTGTTTTTTATTGTGTCGTTCTTAGTAGATGTTTCCTCACCTCTCTTTCTGCTATTAGATTTTAGATTTCCCCTGAGACAGAAAGGGGGGTTGATTTCCCCAAGACTGGTGACACAGACTTTAGTAAAAACCTCTATCTCTATTCACAACCAAAAAATTAAAAATTAGTTGAGTTCCACTAAGATCACTAAATTAAAACATTAACATTGGTATGTTTGAAAGAGAGACAACTTCAAACAGTAGGAGCAACAAAATTGAGGTCAACAAGTTCCAGAAGAGATCCGACTGAGTGTAGTATTTTATAGTACAAAGTTATAGATAAGTTTTGAATAAATGTAGAAGAGTGTGATACTCAGGGGATAACGGGCAACCTAATGTGAAAAAAAGCGTGCAGGAAATATTTCTGTCCCCGCGCAGGATGGTCGCTCTCAATGCTCCTCGGGGTGGAGTTTGGATGATCCAAAGCTCGTCAGCTAGAGGGACTGGATGTGTACTGGAGAGATGAGACAAGAATGCCCCCAAAAAACTTAGGTGCAAGACAGCAGAGGCGCCCCGGAGGAAGAGATGAAATGATCGTGCACACATGGCGGGGGACGCTACCACTCTGCTTAAAGTGTCTCATCACACCCTCCTGAAGAAGTTGTCATCTTAGAGATACGAAACACGTTGAGACTGTGATAGTAATGTGTGTGTTTCATGGAATAAAAGTCTAAATTGAAAAAACACGATCATTTCATCTCTTCCTCCTGGGCGTCTATGCTGTCTTGCACCTATGTTTTTTTGGGGCATTCTTGTCTTATCTCTCCAGTACACATTGGTATGTGGCCTTCAAGTAGCTTAAAACCCTGATACCCACTGCAAGACCATTCCAGGTACAAATAAACTAATTAGCCTAATTTTGCTATCACTTATACTCTCACGGCACACTAGTGTGCCGCGGCACAGTGGTTGAAAAACTATGCCATAGAAGATTGTAAGCTCTCCTACCTCTTGTAGCTCTTCCTTATACCCTATTATGAAGGGTATCCAAAAGAAGGGTAAAAGGGAAGAAGAGGGCACTGCTGGCTAGTGAGTTTAATATTTGCAGAGGTAAAATAATGGAATTTCTCCTTAAATGAAGGATCATTGATCATTAAAATACATACAGCTTGCTGGACCCAAAGCAGCATTGCTTTACTGAGTGCAGATCATGTCAGACTAATCTGACTGTTTTTTGTTTTTTTTGGGGGGGGGGGGTTAGTTCCACAATGTTTTGGAGCAGGGCAGTGCAATCCTGATTTCAGCAAAGCATTTGATATGGTTCCACATAATGATATAATCAATCTGTACTATCCTGTTCTATTTAATATGTTTGTAAGTAATAAAATTGAAGGTTTGGAACACAATTTGTCATTGCTAGAAGTTTGGTTAAATCAGTGGAAACTACAGTTCCAGTTCACTGGGAAAAGAATCCTCTGACACAGTTCAATATTGGGGAAACAGTATAGGCCAGAACTACAGAGAAAAAATATTTAGGGGTGCTTATGTCAGATTATGCCAACAAAAATGGCAAAAGATCTGAGGTATAAAGTATACTGCAGAAACTTAGGGGTCTATTCACGAAGCAGCCGGAGGATACATCCGTAGCTTCGGCTGATCCTTCGGCTAGCTTCGGCCGCAGGACCTTTTCGGTTTAGTAGAACCGAAGGACTGCTGTACCGAAGTCGGCCATGCTGTGCCGAAGTCAGCCGTGGTGCTCAGTCGAGCCGAAGGCATATGCTTTGGCTCGACTGAGCGAAGGTGAAAGCCGAAGCTGGCCGAGCGGCCGGCCATTGGCCGGCCGACAGCCTTCTTCTGATAGCTGGGGGGCCACTTGCAGAGAGGTCAGCGTCCCTGGTTACCAGCTAACCAGGGACACTGATCTCCAGACAGCCTAACTCTCTCGGGCGCTCCGGGAGTCTCCCGCTACCGGGCGCCCAGGTGGGAAACACTGCTTTTATTTTTTTAATCTGACACGGAGCCGTTGGCTGGCGTCAGAATAAAAAAAAAAATATATATATATTTTTCACCATAGGAATGCCTTGCTAGATTCCTATTGGCTATTTCGATTTGCAATAGCCAATAGCAAACTAGCTATTGCACCCGCCCACTGCTGCAGTTCTCCATCAGGTCCGCACTAGTGATTGACAGCAGCAGAGGGCGGGTACAATAGCTAGTTTGCTATTTGCTATTGCAAATTGAAATAGCCAATATGAATCTAGCAATGCATTCCTATGGCAAAAATGTTTTTTTTTCTTTTTTTTTGAAGGCAGCAGAACCGCCGGCCAATAGAAAACAGTTGGGCGGAGCTAGCTGTCACTGCATTTGGCTATTCACTCACTGCTGTTCGGCATCTATAAGAATAGACCGAACAGCAGCGATTAGCCTGCCGGAGGTTCGGCTTAGCTGATCCAGATGTTGGATCGGCTGAGTCAAACTCCTTCTGCACTTCGGATCGGCTGAACATGCTGAGCATGTTTGGCCGACTCGAAGCCACATGAAACCCCCCGATGTACGGCTGATTTCAGACGATATAATGCTGAAATCAGCCGTACCAGCCTGAAGTGAATAGCCAAACAACGTTCGGCTCACTCCGCTTCAGGCCGGTCATTCACTCGGGTGCCTACTGGAGCTTAGTGAATAGACCCCTTAGTGACACTAAACTCAGGAATTAAATCTTAAAATCACATTCAAGTACCTTAACTATTAACACAAATGTATCTTATTTGTGTATCACTTGGCTGTAGATCCTCAAATCATCTCTGAATTGGTGCTGACACTGTCCTTCCTTCTGGAGGCTGGCTACCTTTGTTCCCCCTGGCCCCTGTGTGTGGTGTAAAGTAGCTACCACCCCAAGCTCAGTCCCGTGATGGACTACAGTCTCATGTTTAGTTAACTTATTTGTTTTGGGATTGTAGTTCATCACATGAGGGAGCATAGAGCGGTGGTTACTTTTCTGGTTCCCTCTGCTGTAGAGGGGCTACAAATCTCAGCAATACATTATACAGCAATGCAGGATACCACCAGCTATAGAGGACTACAAATACCAGCAATACATTTCTTAACCATGGTGTTGTGAGGGTTCCCCCCTTCATGCTTACTACACCCCCAATCACCACAAGCAATGGATGGCGCACAATGCTTCAATTTAACATTTAGATTCAGCTGCCCTCATCTTCGCATCTACTGACTTATTTTAACACAGTGTGTTCAGTTAAATTATCTTCTGCAAATGCTCAGCTTAAGCAGCAACAAAACAAACTTTAGCTTTCATTATCTAATTTGTATTTTAAAACAAAATGCACCTAAAATGACTTGGATACTTTACTTTCTTTTAGAGATGAGCGAACTTCTGAAAAGTTTGATCAGTTGTAGCCTGAGCCGCTTCCTTTAACAATTCTGCCATGGATACTAAGAGTTTTACAGTAATGTAAAAACAGCCTTTGGAGCAGCCTATTGTCACAAACGTCCTGGATCATTGGATGAGGGGGTAGGTTTATGTCATGGGGGGTGAAAATAAACCTTATGGTACATTTGTAAGATACTGATAATAAATATATATTGATGTCTGTATGTACTAAGGGTGGTATTTATTTTGTGTAAAGCTTTGATTTGCAAATATTTGAAAAGCTATCCTTTAAAATGTGGAGAGCAATGGTCTTGAGACAAATTAGAAAATCTCAGTAGAAAAATGTTAAGAGGAACTACAGGTGATTTCCACTGTTTCGATATCAGCTTCTCAGAGAGTAACTCTATGGGGTTGATTTACTAACCTTATAAACACGCCACGAACAAGTATACACCTCTGTAGTGTGTTCCCTCCCAGCATGATCTATGGGTGGAATCTAGACACCTTTGTAGTGTGTACACACCCAGCAGGTGTGTTGTGCAAAGCCCTGCATGAATTGCAAGGTGATGTTGTGTAAATTAGCTCTACGTTGTGTTGCTTGCGTTGATGTATGCAGGAATGTAAATGCATGAGCTAACCATTTTTGTCTAAACTGTGAAGCAGCATTATATATGCATCATGTGCATGATTTTTCCATATATGGCATTAGTGGAAATATGCTTTTAGAGACTTTTTGGTTGATAAATATGTTTTGCTGTGTAAAAATCACACGCACCTAGTGCGTGCGTGTGTTT